>NC_056728.1:1155950933-1156250933 GCF_019279795.1 Protopterus annectens
ACAGCTGGAGAGACAGAAGCAGGGTCTGCAGACAAAGGGACCTGAAGACCTGGCAAGGAGGAATAAACCCTAAATTTCCTAAATACTTTTAGGGACAGGCTCACTACACAAAAGAGAAGTAAAGTCTTTCTTAAAAACATCTTCCAATCCTGGGATCACTGGAGGGAGGATCGATGCCTCATCCTCCAGGGCAGTAGAAGACTGCACCCAATTTTATATATTCCTAAATCTAGCTAGCATTTGGCAAAAAGAAAACATCTGCTCGTCTGCAGCAGAAATACGAAAGATGGAAGCACTGGCATTTCTATGAAACCAGGTATGCACTCCACAATCAACTGCTTGAACAATGGAATCTAGCCATAGTCACCATCTTTTGTGGGAAACCTGAGAGACTGCTTCTCAACTAAGTGGTGGGTTTTCTGCCTCTTCTTAGCATGCACTACACTAGTGGAAGAATCCCTGGGGGAAGCTATCAACATATTCTGCACCCCTGACTTCCCCTGCACTTAAAGAATTCAGTTCTCCTGTATGTGAACTAGGCAATGGTACAGCCTCTGAGGATGCATCTGACCCTCATGTCATGCCTACCCCTTTATTTTTTTTTTTTTGTAAACAGAAACATCTTTACTGAATTATCACTTATGACATAACACAATCATACATTTGCATAAATGAAAAACCGTACTGACATTTTTGGTTGTCAACATTATACATCCCTTATAAATCTTCTATACAGTCACTGTCTGTCAAACATTACACAGCTCATTCAATGCTTGCCTTCCCTTAAACCTCATGCTTCCTCCAAGATATCAGTCTACATGTATTGTTCCCATGATTCCCATTTTTTCGATGTATTTTGCACCTAGTTTCAAAGTCCATCTAGACAGAGGGCAAACAAGTTCCATACAAACTCCTGGTCAAACAGTACTCCCAGTATACGAAGGAATAACACCCCCTCTAATATCCCTTAAAATAGCAATGTAAAAACTATTTATAGTGAAACAAATAGAATAAGACACTGAAGCAAAACACCAGTAATTCAGAAGTTGTACATGAACCATCAATATCTATAATCAAACCTCCCAATCAAAAAAAATATATATACATGGCTAATTTCAGATCCATATATATAAAAATGGTGCTAATCAGCTTCATGTAAGGAATTCAGTGTAAGCTTAAGAAAAATTCCTGTCACAACACAACATGGTGCCAAAACTGGGATTTAAATGAAAAACTCTTAAAATATCATTAAATTACTTCATTCACTTCTTCATGCAAAGATATGAAGAAAAAATGTGAAAACAGCAATGTTTTTGAGTCAAAAGATTCAAAATATTGCCTTAAATCAATGGAAATAACAGTCACAATTATGGCAGCAGAAGGCAATGATGTCCCCAGTAGAAAGTCTGTCAAACGTCCACAAAACAGCATAAACACTTAGGGTTAAAAACCCTTGTGAAACTAGTATTCAGATTACCACACAAAATAATCTTTCACTGTTAACAGGAAATAAAGTACTGACAAGATGTACTTTTTTCCCTTCTTAAAGAAGCACACAAAAATCATAAACATTATAAGCACTAATACAAAAGACACAGAGAAGAATAAAATAACCAAAGGGTTTCTCACCCAAGTTCTGGAGTTCAAATTAGTCATAGAAAGGTAATCTTCTCAAAGATCCTTCTCTTCGAGTGGCACTAGAAAAAAACTGAGGGCTGCTGTCTGTGGCTGTGAAGGACTATCCTGCTGTGGCAGCTGATTGGTCCTTCAAAACCACAGACATGCAGACAGAGAGGAATCTGAAGCTCCGAGAGACTGCCAGACAGAGGGTAGTAGGACACTACTATCCAAATGTCAGTAAGGCAGTGGGTTTGTTGAACATCAGCTATGCCTGTGCCTGGTGCACAGACTGAACCAGCACTGGAAATAAGCTACCTGGACACGTTGGAAATAGAAAGCATAGTGGAAAATGGAGTCTCTAAAGATTTTCAAACTTTCGGAAACTGTAAATAAATAACAAGGTCACACTGGAGTCTCATAAAATGAGCCATATACTTCAGCACACAGACAACAAACGAGGGTGAAGCATAGGTGGCTAAGCCCAAGTGATCCAAACCTTGGGAACTCCCTGTTTGGGGAATGGACTGATGCAGTCTTTTCCAAGATGTTTTTCTTAGTAACTGCAGCCACAGCAGCATCAACAGCAGGACCCATGCTCAGACAAGCTCTATCTGGTTGGGGGCAAAACTTTATATAGTTTATATGGGACTGGCTCAAACATATCGGTCTCTCTCAGGCCTTCCAGGACATCAGGTCACTGAGGGCCAACGGGTACTATCCATAATATGAATGGGCCTGCACTGAAGGCCTCGAGAAATATGGACTCCTCCAGAGAGGAGGCTTTGATGGTCCATCCCCCACACTGCCACATTAATTTTAGTAGGTTACCAAAGGAGGCATCATTACAGGGGGGATTGGGTGACCCCTCCCCCTCCACTGGTGAGGGAATCTGTGGGAAGTCCAGCTGCTTCTTCTTGCACAGGCCCTTTTTGTGTGGCTACCAGACAAGGGACACCGGAGTGGGACTCAGAAGGCAATTTAGAGCCCCTGGGCAGGGACTGGTCATAGCCAGTCACAGTCAGTGTCTGTGCAGGCTGTTCCAAAAAACACTTAAAAGAAGCAGAGATGCCTGATGGGCTAGAGGGTCTGGATGGATCCAGAACCAGTGTCACAAATTCTGTCTCCAACTGAGGCATGCTGCCTCTCTGCAAACAAATCAAATGCAGACATCGAAGTCAGACAAGTGGGAGAAGAGAGAGAGAGCTCTTTCAATCCTCTGATCTCAGGGAAGTTCCTGTACCAACCTCCATCCATGTTGGGTCCAATGATGAGACCAGTGCCAAGCTACCAAGTGCCAAGACACCCAAGAGAAGAGAAGAATCTGAAATTCCTGACCCTGAGTACTCAAGACTGACCTCTCAGCACCAGGATGCCTTTGGAAATGACAACATCAGAGTCAAGGCGGTCAAGGGAGAAGTCAGTGCTAAAGACAACCATGCTGTTTACACCAGCATGAGGGTGATAACAACCATGCTGTTTGCACCAGCATGAGGGTGATATGGGATGATCCTAAGTCAATGGAGCTGAAAGGGTTGGGGGTTGCCATAATGGTTAATGTGGCTGCCTTACAAACACAAGTTTCACTGCTTGATTCTTAAATGAGAACTGACTAGGCTTAAAATGGCTTGCTAAAGCAGCTAACCTAGTACTGACCTATGAACCTATAAGGGATGTTATAACAGGAAAAGACGTTGTTGGAACCAACTGAACAAAACATTACATGGTCACCAGAGACTGAGACATTCCCTTGTCCTTGAAGCCAAGGGGGAGGGGATGCCCTCCAACTCTATCTGGGTCTTAAGGAAAGATCTCAAAAGCTGTTCCAAATAGTACAGTTTTGTACCTACCATAAATGTAGATGTTCGAGGATTCCATTGCTGCAGTCCTTACTATTGGGGTATAGTCCGCGTCCAGTCGGCCCGAATACCAGAGTATAAGGCTGACGTCGGTCAGGGCGCATTAGACTGACGTCAGTACGTCAGGGTACTAATGCGCATGACCGACGTCATATCCTCAGTCTTTTCTTGCCCCAGATGTCAGAAGACCCTAAAAAGACAAGTCCCAAAATACCTGCACCAAAAACATGTACAATATATACAAGAATATATACAAAAATATAAGCATGTAAACTCACCTACACAACCACCCCTAAACACAGAGGTGAAGGAGGGAGGGTAAATTGGACTGCAGCAATGGAATCCTCGAACATCTACATTTATGGTAGGTACAAAACTGTACTATGTTCTTCGTTTTCCATTGCTGCAGTCCTTACTATTGGGTAGAATCCCAAAGCAGAGGTAAGGGAGGCTGGCAAATCATAAAGAAGTAGGAGCTGACAACATGCCTTGCAAAACAGCTGTGGCAAAACCAGCCCTAGACTTAGAGTAGATAGGAAGGTGATAATGCTTAGAGAAAGTATGCACTGAACTCCAAGTAGCTGCTTCCAAAATATCCTTAGTTGCCACCCCTTAGAAATGCTGTTGAAGTGGCAGTAGCCCTAGTGGAATGAGGCCTAATCCCAGCTGGAATCTCCTTGCCATGATGGGAATAACAAAATGCAATGCAAAAGCCAATCCACCTAGAAATAGTTTGTTTTGACACAGGCTTGCCCTGTGAACTCAAAGCAAAAGAAACAAACAACTGCTGAGACTGCCTAAAATCCTTAGTCCTGCTTAAATAATAACGCAATTGCCTGTGTACATCTAAAGTGTGCAAAATCTTTTCCCCTTTATTTTGAGGGTCTGCATAAAACGTAGGCAAATGAATAGTTTGGTTTAAAGCCACACTAGAAACCACCTTAGGCATAAAGGAAGGATTAGTACGTAATGATACCCTATCCTTATGGAAAATCAAAAGGGCTCTACTGCCATAAGGGCCTGCAACTCAGACACCCTTCTTGCAGAAGTAATAGCCAACAGAAAAGCAGTCTTCCATGACAAGTATTTCAATTCAGCAGTAGCTGCAGGCTCAAAAGGTTGTAGAGTAAGTTTTTCCAACACAAAATTGAGATCCCAAGCAGGAGTAGGAGCTCTACGTGGGGGTCTTATATTCTTTGCCCCTCTAAGAAACTGCTTGAACAAAGGATGCGAAAACAAAGGTGGGTCACAATCATAGTGAGCTGAAATTGCTGCAGCATGAATCTTAATGGAAGAGAAGGACAAACCTTTGTCCAATAACTCAGTAAGATATTGAAGAGCCACACTCAAATTAGGCTCAGAAATCTCCAAATTCTTTGCTGTACTCCAAAATAAAAATCTCTTCCATTTTTCTGCGTACACTCTCCTTGTACTAGGTCTTCTAGCTTCCATAATCACATTTAAAACTTGTTGAGGAAGTTGAGACCTGCTGTGTTTCAACACAGAATATGCCAGGCTGTTAGATGAAGAGAGTGAAGCTTGACATTGAGCAGATGACCGTCCTTCTGAGATAACAGATGAGGAATCAGAGGTAAAGGCCATGGAGGCTTCTTTACCAGACTCCGTAGTAGTGGGTACCAGTGTTGCCGAGGCCAATCTGGAGCTATCAAAATCATCCTTGGCCTGTCTTGTCTGACCTGTAATAGTACCTTTGGAAGAAGAGGCAGAGGTGGAAAGGCATACACATGAAGGTTTTTCCAACTGAAAGACAGAGCATCCACTTTCCAAGCTGTGTGATGAAACCCCTTTGTGCAATACTTTGGCAGCTGGTGGTTTAGTGGAGAAGCGAACAGATCTATGTCTGGAGTTCCCCATGACACTGTCAATTTCTGAAATACATGAAGATCCAGTTTCCACTCGTGGGGATCCATGATTTGTCTGCTTAACACATCTGCTAAGGAGTTCTGTGCTCCTGGCAGAAACCTTGCCTGAAGAGTTAGTTGCAAGCTTAGCGCAGTCTCCCATAAAATCATTGCTTGCCTGCATAGAGGATAAGAATGTGTTCCCCTTGCTTGTTGATGTACCACATGACAGTTGTGTTGTCTGTTAGAATCAACACCTGCCCTGGAAGAAGTAACTCCTTGAAAGCCATTAATGCAAACTGGACTGCTAACATCTCCTTCATGTTGATATGTAGATGCTGTAGTCTGGCAGGCCACTTGTCTTGTATCCACTTTCCATTTAGATGAGCTCCCAAGCAATGTCCGAGGCATCTGTCGTTAAAATCTGACTTGCCTCTGGCCGGGTCACAGAGAGTCCCTTGTTTAGGTGACATTCCTGAGCCCACCACAAGAATTCTTTTGAAGGCAAGGTATTATTTGAATGACAGTGTCCAAATCCTGGCAGTGCTGTGTCCATACATTTTGAGATACCATTGTAGCTTCCTCATATGCAGTTTGGCATTGGGAAGCACCAGAATACAAGATGCCATGAACCCTAATGCTTGAAGGACTGTCCTTGCAGTCAGCACGGACTGATGAGATAGTTGATGGAAGTAAAGTGACAGACTCTTTTGTTTGTCCGGGGTTAAAAAGGCCATCTGGGCTGCTGTATTCAGTCTCACACCCAGAAAGCACATGTCTTGAGAGGGTACTAGACTGGACTTTATTTCGTTCACAGAATACCCTAGGCATCTTAGCACTGCTATAACATATTCCAGATGCTGTAGAAGGTCTTCCTTTTCTTGAGCCAGAATCAGGCAGTCGTCCAAGTAAGGATAGATTTGAATTCCTTGAAGCCTGAAGTAAGCTATCACTGGAGCCAGAACCTTTGTGAATACTCTGGGCAGTAGATAAGCCAAAGGGCAATGCAGAGAACTGATAATGAGAATTTCCAGCTCGAAACCGCAGATACTTCCTGCAACTTAGCCTTATAGGCACATGAAGGTAAGCTTCCTTGAGATCTAAAGTTACCATCCAGTGATCTTTGCCCAGCAGAGGTAAAAGCTGTTGTAACGTCAACATCTTGAACTTGGGAATGTCCAGAAAAGTGTTGAGGAGAGATAAATCCAAAATTGGTCTCCACGTGTTCCCCTTCTTTGGTACTAGGAACAGGCGAGAATAAAATCCTAGGCCCCTTTCTGATACAGGGACTGGCTGAATGGCCCCCATCTGGAGTAACTGAGAAACTTGCTTGTGAGCTTCCTTTCTTTGTGGAGGAGGAACGTCTGGCATGCCTTTGAAAGGGGGCATTGTATGGAAATAAAATCTGTAACCGTGGTGAATGATATCCAACACCCATTTGTCTTGAGTAATTAAATCCCAATTTTCTTTGAAAAGAGACAGTCTTCCTCCCAAAGGAGCTGCCAGACGAGAATCTACTGGCAGCTGAAAAGACAGGTCATTGGGTCTGTTTACGAAAGGACTGACCCCTGCCCTCACCAGAAGTCTGAGCAGGTGAACTCCCTGTTCTAGGCCTAAAAGAACCTTGAGCCCTGCCCCTACCACGTCTAGACCTACCCCTAGACTGGGAATCATAAGCAGGATATGTCCACCCCTTAGCAGGCCAATTTCTACTAAACTTGGTGGCTGCACCTGCAAAAATCTTTAACAGTTTGCATAGACTTAGCTTTGTCCTCCATTTTCTTTAAAACTGCTTCCACAGGCGATCCAAACAACACATCAGACTGTAAAGGAGCATCCAAAATCCTTGTCTTAACATGCTCAGCTAAATTCTGATCCTTCAACCAGGCATGCCTGCGAAGAACAGAACTAGTAGCAGCCACCCTCGAGGAGGCCTGTACAGCATCAAAACCACATTGCAAAGAATGCTTACCCACTTGCTCAGACACATGAACCAAGTCCAGCAACTCTTTACACTCAATACCTTCCGCCAAAGCATCCACCTTAGATTTTAATTGTGAAAGGAGATAATTCTGATATTTTAGCATGTGAAACTGACAATTCAACGCCTCATGGCTAGAGTGGAAGAAGTATACACTTTCTTTCCCCACCTATCCAAGGCCCTTGCCTCTTTATCAGTGGGAACAGGATTTTTAACCACAGAAGCCTTAACACCTTTAGGCCCTTGAGAAATAGTTTCTGGGTCCGCCCTAGGACTCTTAAACAAATACTTATGAGCTTCGGGCACCCTATAATACCTATCAGGCTTAACAGGAGCAGGAGGCAAAGAGTCAGGATTCAGGGAGCCTTCTGCAAAAA
Source organism: Protopterus annectens (assembly GCF_019279795.1). Lineage (NCBI taxonomy): Eukaryota > Metazoa > Chordata > Ceratodontiformes > Protopteridae > Protopterus > Protopterus annectens. The sequence goes on from NC_056728.1 coordinate 1,155,958,630, forward strand.
CACCTTCCACCACATTCAACACAGGAGGAATAGCTAAGGGCCTATGCTGGGGCAAAACAAGAATTCCCTAAGCCTTTTCCTGGAATCAGAGTAATCCTGGCCTTCCCATTTAAAGTGCTCCCTCATGGAATGCAGAGTCTCTGAAAATGAGAAATCCTCAGGAGGAGAAGCTGTAGGAGTGGAATCATCCACATCAGAATCAGAATAAGTAGGATACTCCTGCAAGTCTTCCGCAGAAGACTCTGAAGCCTCTGAACACTGTTCAAAACTATCAAACTCCGGTTCCACCCTAGGCCTCTTATCAGGCGGGGGCATAGAACCTCTAATCATAGTAATCAAATCTTCTGCCATTTTAAGCATATGTTTCTTAGGTACAGAACCCGAAATGCTAGGAGAAGCCCCCACTGAAGCTGAACTAGGCCTACCTTTCAAAGAAGTTTTGGCAACAGAAGGAGAGGCTCTAACTACCTTGGGAAGAGAGGGAAGAACAGTTACCTGAGAAGCCCCCTCAGCCTGGCCTACCTCCTGAGAAGGCACATCCTGTAACAGTAAAGTTTCTGCCTGAGACTCCATGGAAACTCCTGGCAAAACCTCTGGCTCCACTGAGCCTACTAAAGAACCGACGTCCGGGACTGCCGGTTCATCAACCCTAGGCTTCACTGTTTTGTCCTTGCGCTTCTTGGGGGAAGCGGGCGTCGGAGCATCCGACGGCATTTTATAATTGCAACGCTTCCCAAACACTAACCTGGCACAGTCTAACCTCCTCTTAATAGTGCGTTTGTTAAACCTAGCACAAGAGCGGCAACCAACAACGTCGTGCTCAGGCCCTAAACAAGGTATACACAAGGTATGGTAATCCCTATGAGGTATCTGTTTCCCACAAGAAATACAGTTATTCACTTTTTCTGACATCCGGTAAAATACTGAGGCAAGAAAAAAAACCAAAATGTTCCCCAACGGGGTACTTAGCCAACTCTGTTTCGGTCTGAAACTCCGGTTTCGGAAATATTTCAGAACGCCAACCTGCACTCGCAAAACTGCTTCTGCATCGGACCATGCGGCAAAAAAGACTGAGGATATGACGTCGGTCATGCGCATTAGTACCCTGACGTACTGACGTCAGTCTAATGCGCCCTGACCGACGTCAGCCTTATACTCTGGTATTCGGGCCGACTGGACGCGGACTATACCCCAATAGTAAGGACTGCAGCAATGGAAAACGAAGAACATCAACATTTTTAATGCTCCTCAAAGCCCTCACAGACCTAGAAGATGCCACAGACCGAAGCTTATCAGGTTTGGACACAAAGAAGGCAAACTCCTGTGTCCTAAAAGGACAGTCACAGACCTAAAGGGGGGAACAGCTCTGGGGAGGATTCTGCTGGAGTAACAGGGTGAAAGGGCAAAAAGGTCCTGCTCGAGACCAGAGCCACCAAAAGCCAAGGGCTAGGGATATCCAGGCCCACCAAATCCATCTGATCTGAATGAAGGAGCCATCCAGGATTTGAAGACAAGGGGACACTAACACCGAGGAAGGAGAAACCACCAGAGCAACAGAAGACCTTGGGGTCTTGAGATCCAGGGAAAAAAAAAAGATGGTGAGAATCTGCCTTACATTTCTTGGATTCCCTCTCCCTAGGCTTGTGTTTCTCTCTCTCTCTCTCTCTCTTTCTATCTCTTTCTTTAGTCCTTTCTCTGAGACACCTCCAGTTCCCTCACAGAAGGCCTATCCTTCTTGTCAGGCTTCTTACTAGAAGGGAACAGAGAAGACAACAAATGGGTAGGAGAGAAATAATCCCTTCAATACCAACCTGGCCCGCCTGTCAGCAAAGGCTCTTGAACCAAAGGTCAAACAGGCCCAACATTCCTAATCAAGATGGGCAATGTCCAAACAAATCACACACCTGTTGTGAGAGTCTGGGGGGTTGCTTGTACCCACACTCAAGGAATCTCTTAAAAACCAAGGAATTACAGATAACATTCCTCAACAAAAATACACATACAAATGCAGTAGCAAAAATACAGACCTCATGAAGAACTAAAACTAAGCACAGTAAACAAGGATACCAAAGTCACCAGAAGTAAAAGAAAAACATTATATAATACAAAAATCACTAAAGTAGAAGAAAGGCAGGAAAGTATCACACTATCTGAACTCTATAAAGTATACAAAAGGTCTATTTCTAAAACCTATAGTAAAACACTATCACAAAACTTTAGAACAGGAAGAAGCGAAAAAAGACTGCAAAACTGTGTTCATAAGAAGAAAATCATTGAACACTGAGCTGGAGCTGTTGGAGACACATCTGGTGCTTATAGCTGCAGATGAGATCTGAGTAGTAGTATGCCTGATGGACATTATGGACTGGAGGTGGAGCTTTGGCGTTAAACTCTTGCTATAGCTGGTATCAGATCTGTGAAACCCACAGGTAGAAATGGACAGAAAAGACAAAGTACAGTTGTGTACACTTACCATAAATGTAGATGTTCGAGTGTATTCACTGTTGCAGTCATCACACTTAGGTTATCTGCCTGCAGGTAGCCCTCAGTCGGCGCAAATACCAGAGACTTAGCATTTCTGCGTTGGTTGCTTCAAGACTAACATCAAGTCGTCGGGGGTATAAAAACAGGCAGCCGACGCCATTACATCTGTTTTTCTTGCCCCAAATGTCAGGAGCCCCCTCCCCCCAAACAGGGAGCTAAGTTATGGTGGCAAAACACCACCAGTAAAAAGTAAATACTAATAGCCCTGTAAGGGTTGAGTAACAGACTTAGAGAGGAAAGAGAGAGAGAGAGAGAGAGAGACAAGGGGGCTAGAGGGTAGGAAACCAGGATTGCAATAGTGAATACACTCGAACATCTACATTTATGGTAAGTGTACACAACTGTACTATGTTCTTCGTGTTTCACTGTTGCAGTCATCACACTTGGGTTGATTCCCAAAGCTGAAGAATGGGTGCAGGCAGTCAAGAAGAGTTGGGGCTGGCTAGTATGCCCTGCAGGACTGCTGTTGTAAAATCCACCCTGGAGTTGGAAAAGATAGGCAAGTGGTAATGCTTGGTGAATGTGCGAACAGAACTCCAGGTAGCAGCTTCCAGAATGTCCCTGGTAGGGACTCCCCTGAGGAATGCTATAGAGGTAGCAGTTGCCCTTGTGGAATGTGTTCTGACCATCTGAGGGGTTGGTTTCCCATGGTGTTTGCAGCAGAAATGGATACAGTGTGCTATCCACTTTTTTGAAGTGGCCTTGCCCTCTGCCCCTGGTGCAAAACTGACTAGTAACTGGTCAGATTTCCTGAAGGGTTTAGTCCTACCAGGGTAGAATCTGAGCTGTCTGTGAACATCTAAGGAGTGCAGGATCCTTTCCCCTTTATTCTGAGGATTAGAGAATAAGGTTGGCAAATGGATAGATTGGTTGAGAGCCACACTGGACACCACTTTAGACATAAAGGAAGGGTTAGTCCTGAGGGAGACCCTATCAGCATGAAAAATAATGAAGGGTTCCACAGTCATAAGTGCTTGTAGCTCAGACACTCTTCTAGCTGAAGTGATGGCCAAAAGCAAGGCTGCTTTCTGAGAGAGGAAATTTAACTCTGCAGATGCTGCAGGCTCAAAGGGGGTAGCGTGAGCTTTTCCAGTACAAAGTTAAGGTCCCAAGCAGGGGAGGGGGCTCTCCTTTGTGGCATTAAGTTGTTTGCCCCTCTCAGGAACGGTTTGATGAGAGGGTGAGAGAAGAGAGGTGGCTCAGGGTTGTAATGAGCTGAGATGGCAGAGGCATAGATTTTAATAGAAGAGAAGGATAGGCCTCTGTGGAGTAGGTCTGTTGGTAATCCAGGATTAGAGATAAGGAGGGCAGTGTTGTGTCCCCTCCTTTAGACTGAATCCAGGAACAAAACCTTTTCCACTTATCAGCATAAGATTTCCTTGTACTGGGTCTCCTGGCTTCAAGAATGACGTCCAGCACCTGCTTGCTTAGGCTGGTCACTCGGGGAGAATTCAAGGAATAGGCCAGGCTGCAAAATTCAGGGTTTGCTGTTGTGGATGCAAAATCTGTCCCTCCTGCTGAGTGAAGAGGGTTGGGATCTGGGGTAGGTGCCAGGGTGGCACCGGTGACAGGCTGTGCAGTAGTGGGTACCAGCACTGGTGTGGCCAGTCTGGGGCAATCAGGAATGTCCTTGGTCTGCCCTGTCTTATCTTGAGTAATATTCTTGTGAGAAGAGGCAGAGGAGGAAATGCATAGATCGAGAGGTTTACCCACTGGAAGGATACGGCATCCACTTTCCAGGCCATGCTGAGAGGTGTCCTGGTGCAGAATTTGCTGAGCTGGTGATTGTAGGGGGAGGCAAAAAGGTCCACCTCCAGAGTCCCCCAATGGGTTAGAAGGCTGAAAGTGCTGGGGTCTAATTGCCACTCGTGTGGGTCTAGGCAATTTCTGCTCAAGTCATCTGCCACAGAGCTTTGTTTACCTGGCAGGAATTGAGCTTGCAGATGAATATGCATATCCAAAGCCGTGTTCCACAGGGCCATGGCTAGCCTGCAGAGTGGGTTCCCTCCTGCTTGTTGATGTACCACATAACTGTGGTGTTGTCTGTTTTTATTAGCAGGGGTCCTGGTGAAAGTAGGGATCTGAAAGCTGTCAGAGAATGCTGAACAGCTAGCATCTCTTTTTGGTTGATGTGCAGATGAATTTGACTTGGGCTCCAGTGGCCCTGAATGCACTTGTCATCCAGATGTGCCCTCCAGGTACAGTCTGATGCATCTGTGGTTAGGGTCTGGGCGGCGTGGAGTTGAGTTAAGGGAAGTCTCTTTTGGTTGCATGCTGCTGCCCAGCAGAGAAACTCTATCCTTAGACAAGGTATGATGGTTTTCAGGTCCTGAGAACGTTGGCACCAAAGACTTTTTAAGTACCACTGAAGTTTCCTCATATGCAGTCTGGCATATGGAATTAGTAGAATGCAAGAGGCCATGAACTCTAGGGCCTACAGGATTTTCCATGTGGATAGCTGGGTTCTGGTGGCCATTTGAGCAAAGTAGCCTGTTAGATAGGCTTGTTTTTCTGGAGTAAGGAATGCCATCTGGGATGATGTGCCAAGCTTGCTCCCAGGAAAACAATCTTTTGACTGGGGACTAGTTTTGATTTCTTTTCGTTGATGGTGTACCCCCAGGGAGGTTAGAATGTTCTGTACAAATATCAGGTGCTGCATCAGCTTTTCCTGACTGTCTGCCTGAATCAGGCAATCATCCAAGTAAGGCTAAATTTGACTCTTTCTCTGTCTGCAATAGGCAATGGCTGGAGCCAGGCATTTTGTGAAGACTCTGGGAGCAGTGGATAAGCCAAAGGGAAGTGCAGAGAACTGATGACGCATAGATCCTGCCCTGAAACGTAGGTATTTCCTGCATGAGTCCCTGATAGGAATGTGCAAATAGGCTTCTTTTAGGTCTAGGGTGGCTAACCAGGTATATTTGGACAGCATAGGGAAAAGCTGCTGAAGAGTGAGCATTTTGAATTTTGATACCACCAGGAAGGTGTTTAGAATGGAAAGATCTAGGATTGGGCACGAAGTGCCCTCTTTTCTGGGTACCAGGAAAAGTCTGGAGTAAAACCCTTGACCTATCTTTTCTGCAGGAACAGGCTGAATTGCCCTTATGGAGAGCAGGGATTGAACTTGGTTTTGTGCCTTTGCCCACTGGTTTGGAGGAAGGTCTGTGAACCCTTTTGGGTTTGGCAGTGAGTGGAAGTAAAATTTGTACTCCTGGGATACAATGTTGAGGACCCATCGGTCTTTGGTGATGGAAAACCAGTTTATTGCATGATGGGCAAGTTTTCCTCCTAGGGGCACCAGCAATTGGGTAGAGGTGAGGAGGAGAGTTGAGAAGTCATTTTGAATTTTTTCTGTAAGGGGGTGGCTTAGCACTCCCTGTTTTAGAAGTGGAGGTACTCCATAGATCTCTGCGTACCCTGAAACAGTAATCTGGGAGGTCTGTTTGTCCTGGGTCTTGTTTGAGATGGCCTTGAGGGGGCTGGAAAGGACCAATGTTTCAAGGGGCAATGCCTACTGAATCTTGGAGGCTGCACTTGCAAAAAATCTTTGACTGTCTGCATAGACTTAGCTTTTTCTTCCATCTTTTTTAGAACCTCATCTGCTTTGGTGCAAAACAGATTGTCCCTGTTCAAAGGAGCGTCTAGTAATTTTGATTTGACATGGTCTGGCAAGGTGTGCTCCCTTAAGCCAAGCATGCTTTCTCAGTAGAGAACCAGTGACTGCTGCCCTGCAAGATGCTTCTAGGGCATCAAAGCCACATTGCAAAGTATGCCTGCTGACTTGGCTTGCAGAATGCAAAAGCTCTTGTAATTCTTTATTTTCTGCACAGTCTATAAAGGTAGATAATTTCTGCTTAATAAGTTCCATAATATGTTGCTGGTATTTCAGCATGTGAAACTGGCAATTCAATGCCTTAATGGCGAGAGTTGCAGATGTGTATACTTTTTTACCTTGTCTAAAGCTCGGGAATCCCTGTCCAAGGGGGTGGGATTCTTAGCTGTAGTTGCTTTTATACTTTTAGGCCCCTGGGAAATATCCCCTGGATCAGCAGTAGGATGTTTGAAAAGAAATTTGTGAGTGTCAGGGACTCTGTAGTACCTGTCTGGTTTCCTTGGAGCAGGAGGTAAAGTATCCAGAGTTAGACTGGATTCCATAAAGACATCATCCACAACATCCAGAACAGGAGGGACAGCTAAAGGTCTATGTTGTGGCAAATCTAAAAATTCTCTGAGTCTCTTTTTGAGCCAAGGATAATCCTGGCATTCCCAGTGGAAATGCTCTCAAAGTATGTAGGGTTTCCCCAAAAGAAAAATCCTCTGGAGGGGAAGCAGAGGGAATGGAGTCCTCGGCATCAGTATCCTCATAAGCAGATAAAGGCATGTCTTCATATTCAGAAACCTCAGAGTCGTCGGACCCTTAGTCAGTTAAAGCTGCTGGGGACAGGTCTCTTTTTTGTTTAGCAGGGGAAAGCTGGCTTCCCCTAATCAACATAATCAGGTCTTCTGCCATTTTAAGCATTTGATGTTGTGGCAAGGAAGCAGGTGCTCGAGTTTGGGTCGTAGGTTTTTTAGGCATAGCTCATACTCTTGGCTTTAGAAACTTGGTCATTTTAGACGGAACTGAAGACTCGAAAGAAGTTGTCGGTTTGTGTCTAATATCGGTAATGCAAAGAACTTCATTGGAAGCCAGTGCATGCACAGTGACTCTGGACCCACCCAAGGTAAAGACATCCACAGGTTCCATAGTCAAAGAGTCTCGGGGCATACCAGACTCCGAATGGGTCTCGGTAGCAGCCTGCGAATCCATTGAAGTGGGCATCAGGGGCTGCGAAAGCACCTCACTGAGTACCAGTGAACTGGCGACTTGCTTTATGGAAGCATCGTCGGCAGTTTTGGACCTGTGCGGTCTGTCTCTGTCTTTATCCTTACTTTTTTTTGGAAGATCGGTAGTCGGATGGCTTACCGAAGCCATTTCGGAAAATGGAGATCGACAGCGAAAGTATTTAGCGATAATAAGGGCCCAACGACGAATAGTTTGGGCGTTGAACAAAGCACAAAATCAACAGCGAGGTAAGTCGTGGTCTGGGCCAAAACAGATGATGCAGTAAGAATGGAAATCTCGGTGTGGTATTTGCTTTCCACAGGCGAGACAATTGTTAACTTTTTCTGACATTGGTTAGAGCAAGAAAAAAGGATCCCCAATGGGGTACTTAGCTTTAGAAGACTTCAGGATGATTCCATTTGGAAATGAAAACTCAGGTAGTGGCCGACCGGCACTTGTGCGAACTGCTTCTGCTTCGGGCTCCTCGGCAAGAAAGACTGATGTAATGGTGTCGGCTGCCTATTTTTATACCCCCTGACGACCTGACATCAGTCTTGAAGTGACAGCAACGATGCAGAAATACTAAGTCTGTGGTATTCGGGCCGACTGAGGGGTACCTGCAGGCAGATAATTCAACTGTGATGACTGCAACAGTGAAACACAAAGAATATCATCAGATCCCATGCTGAGCACTAAGCAATAGTGTCATACAAATTGCTGGAACCTGTGTTCTGAGAGATTGCCTTACAGACTATCTGCAAATATACAGAGCGGAGTATATTTTTTTGGTTATAGAGTTTGTTAATTGTTGCTTAGATCTCTGTTGAAACTGTTGTCTCACTGTTCTGAGAGACTGATCGGCAAATATACAGAGCTGAGTATATTTTTTTGGTTTTAAAGTTTGTACTGTTAGTTCTTGCTTAGATCTCTGTTGAAACTGTTTTGTCACACCCACCCTTCCCTATTTTTGGTTTGTAGTTTAAATTGGGTGGCTTTTGCAGTTGCCCGTCCCACTGTAGATTTGATCTAGGACACTCCCCCAGTCCCATCTCTTTACCCAGTCCCATCTCTTTACCACATTCTACCTAATAAACTCTTTCTGCACTTGCTTTTAGTCCTTTTTAATTTAATTGCATTTTTTAAACTGTGTTTGGTCTAATATTGCTGCATACTCAAGTGTGCTAGCTTGCACTGCATGTGAATTGTTTTACTACTGTTTTGCTACTTTTATGTACAAAAAAAAAAAAAAAACTGTAAGCCTGTTTCCTACCTTTCCTGTAACTAGTCTTCCAGATACAGATTTGCTGTATCCAGGACTGTATGTAAGCTTCTGAGCCCCCCAAGCCTTTCTGTGTTGGGAAGGAAGTTTTCTAGCTTATCGGTGGGAGAGGTAAGCACTAGGTAACCTGTCTACCACATAAGGAGTGGTTCTGGCCCAGAAATTGTAGTTGTTGGTCGTTTGGGCAATCTTCCATCTCTCTCAACTTTCTGATTTGAAAGCCTGCATTTGCACTTGTTTCTGTCCTGTAACGCATCTAGAGCAGATACAGATTCTTAGTTTTAGCACTTAAATTTGCTTATTCATGCTCAGCACTTGTTCAGAACTTGTAAGCACTAAATAAGCTACTAATTACTATAGCACTCAATCTTCCTCATTACCTAGAGGAAAACATTTTTTGTACTTCCTTTTCTCACTTGCTTAGAGAAAAACAGCTCTTGTACCCACTTTCCTCACTTATCTAGAGGAAAATAGTTTTTTATTCAGGCATGTCCAAGGGTCAGCTCCCAGTGTTCTCTCCTGTCTATCTGATGAATCTGGGCATCTTGAGGCAATATAGAAATTGCCTCATGTACACAGACAACCCTCTCCTCCTACCACTCAATACTACAACCTGTGAGAGATGCACTTATCTAGCCAGACTGGAGGTAAAGCTCTCTCCAACAAAGACTGAACTTGACAGTCATGAGGAGAAGGTAAACATTTGCACCACACTCATCACATAGTCTCACTAAATGTTTACCACCAAAATCCACACATAGTAACACAAAAACATTCACGGAGGCTCTCAGTAATAATCTGTCTAAGCAACAGAGACCTCCAAAGCAGAAACGCAAGAAAGTACAGTTTTGTACCTACCATAAATGTAGATGTTCGAGGATCCACATTGCTGCAGTCCTAACTATTGGGGGTAGTCCGCTGTCCAGTCGGCCCGAATACCAAAGTATATGGCTGACGTCGGTCAGGGCGCATTAGACTGACGTCAGTACGTCAGGGTACTAATGCGCATGACCGACGTCATATCCTCAGTCTTTTCTTGCCCCAGATGTCAGAAGACCCTGAAAAGATAAGGCCAAAAGCCAAAAACTCCCAACATACCTGCACCAAAATATATGTACAATATATACAAAATTAGCAGAATATAACCTCACCTACACAATCACCCCTAACACAGAGGGAAGGAGGGAGGGTAAATTGGACTGCAGCAATGTGGATCCTCGAACATCTACATTTATGGTAGGTACAAAACTGTACTATGTTCTTCATTCCACATTGCTGCAGTCCTAACTATTGGGTAGAATCCCAAAGCAGAGGTAAGGGAGGCTGGCAAATCATAAGGAAGCAGGAACTGACAACATGCCTTGCAAAATAGCTGTGGCAAAACCAGCCCTAGACTTAGAGTAGAGAGGAAGGTGATAATGCTTAGAGAAAGTATGCACTGAACTCCAAGTAGCTGCCTCCAAAATATCCTTTGTTGCCACCCCCCTTAGAAATGCTGTTGAAGTGGCAGTAGCCCTAGTGGAATGAGGCCTAATCCCAGCTGGAATCTCTTTGCCATGATGGGAATAACAAAATGCAATGCAACACCCAATCCACCTAGAAATAGTTTGTTTTGACACAGGCTTGCCCTGCGAACTCAAAGCAAAAGAAACAAACAACTGCTGAGACTGCCTAAAATCCTTAGTCCTGCTCAAATAATAACGCAATTGCCTGTGTACATCTAAAGTGTGCAAAATCTTTTCCCCTTTATTTTGGGGATCTGCATAAAAAGTAGGCAAATGAATAGTTTGGTTTAAAGCCACACTAGAAACCACCTTAGGCATAAAGGAAGGATTAGTACGTAAAGATACCCTATCCTTATGAAAAATCAAAAAAGGCTCCACTGCCATAAGGGCCTGCAACTCAGAAACCCTTCTTGCAGAAGTAATGGCCAACAAAAAAGCAGTCTTCCACGACAAGTATTTCAATTCAGCAGTAGCCGCAGGCTCAAAAGGTTGTAGAGTAAGTTTCTCCAACACAAAATTGAGATCCCAAGCAGGAGTAGGAGCTCTACGTGGGGGTCTTATATTCTTTGCCCCTCTAAGAAATTGCTTGAACAAAGGATGCAAAAACAATGGAGGGTCACAATCATAGTGAGCTGAAATTGCTGCAGCATGAATCTTAATGGAAGAGAAAGACAACCCTTTGTCCAATAATTCAGTAAGATATTGAAGAGCCACACTCAAATTTGGCTCAGAAATCTCCAAATTGTTTGCTGCACTCCAAAATAAAAATCTCTTCCATTTTTCATACACTTTCCTTGTACTAGGTCTCCTGGCTTCCATAATCACATTTAAAACTTGTTGAGGAAGTTGAGACCTGCTGTCTTTCAAAACAGAATATGCCAGGCTGTTAGATGAAGAGAGTGAAGCTTGACATTGAGCAGGTGACCATCCCTCTGAGACAACAGGTGTGGAATCAAGGGTAAAGGCCATGGAGGCTTCCTTACCAGACTCCTCAGTAACGGGTACCAGTGCTGCCGAGGCCAATCTGGAGCTATTAAAATCATCCTTGGCTTGTCTTGTCTGACCTTTAGAAGCACCTTTGGAAGAAGAGGCAGAGGTGGAAACGCATACACATGAAGATTTTTCCAACTGAAAGAAAGAGCATCCACTTTCCAAGCTGTGTGATGAAACCTCTTTGTGCAAAACTTTGGCAGCTGGTGGTTTAGTGGAGAAGCGAACAGATCTATGTCTGGAGTTCCCCATGACACTGTCAATTTTTGAAATACATGAAGATCCAGTTTCCACTCGTGGGGATCCATGATTTGTCTGCTTAACACATCTGCTAAGGAGTTCTGTGCTCGGCAGAAACCTTGCCTGAAGAGTTAGTTGCAAGCTGAGCAGTCTCCCATAAAATCATTGCTTGCCTGCACAATGGGTAAGAATGTGTTCCCCCTTGTTTGTTGATGTACCACATGACAGTTGTGTTGTCTGTTAGAATCAACACCTGCCCTGGAAGAAGTAATTCCTTGAAAGCCATTAATGCAAACTGGACTGCTAACATCTCTTTCATGTTGATATGTAGATGCTGTAGTCTGGCAGGCCACTTGTCTTGTATCCACCTTCCATTTAGATGAGCTCCCCAAGCAATGTCTGAGGCATCTGTCGTTAGAATCTGACTCGCCTCTGGCCGGGTCACAGAGAGTCCCTTGTTTAGGTGACATTCCTGAGCCCACCACAAAAATTCCTTTTGAATGCAAGGTATTATTTGAATGACAGTGTCCAAATCCTGGCAGTGCTGTGTCCATACATTTTTGAGATACCATTGTAGCTTCCTCATATGCAGTTTGGCATTGGGAAGCACCAGAATACAAGATGCCATGAACCCTAAGGCTTGAAGGACTGTCCTTGCAGTCAGCCCAGACTGAAGAGATAGTTGATGGAAGTAACTGGAAAGATTCTTTTGTTTGTCCGGGGTTAAAAAGGCCATCTGGGCTGCTGTATTCAGTCTCACACCCAGAAAGCACATGTCTTGAGAGGGTACTAGACTGGACTTTATTTCGTTCACAGAATACCCGAGGCATCTTAGCACTGCTATGACATATTCCAGATGCTGTAGAAGGTCTTCCTTTTCTTGAGCCAGAATCAGGCAATCGTCCAAGTAAGGGTAGATTTGAATCCCTTTTAGCCTAAAGTAAGCTATCACTGGAGCCAGAACCTTTGTGAATACTCTGGGCGCAGTAGATAAGCCAAAGGGCAATGCAGAGAACTGATAATGAGAATTTCCAGCTCGAAAACGCAGATACTTTCTGCAACTTAATCTTATAGGCACATGAAGGTAAGCTTCCTTGAGATCTAAAGTTACCATCCAGTGATCTTTGCCCAGTAGAGGTAAAAGTTGTTGTAACGTCAACATTTTGAACTTGGGAATGTCCAGAGAAGTGTTGAGGATAGATAAATCCAAAATTGGTCTCCACGTGTTCCCCTTCTTTGGTACTAGGAACAGGCGAGAATAAAATCCTAGGCCTCTTTCTGGCACAGGAACTGGCTGAATGGCCCCTATCTGGAGTAACAGAGAAATTTGCTTGTGTGCCTCTTGTCTTTGTAGAGGAGGAATGTCTGGCATGCCTTTGAAAGGAGGCAAGGTATGGAAATAAAACCTGTAACCGTGGTGAATGATATCCAGAACCCATCTGTCTTGGGTAATTAAATCCCAATTTTCTTTGAAAAGAGACAGCCTTCCTCCCAACGGTGCTGCCAGGCGAGAATGAACTGGCAGCTGAAAAGGCAGGTCATTGGGTCTGCTTACGAAAGGACTGACCCCTGCCCTCCCCAGAATTCTGAGCAGGGGAACTCCCTGTCCTAGGCCTAAAAGAACCCTGAGCTCTGCCCCTACCACGTCTAGACCTACCCCTAGACTGGGAATCATAAGCAGGGAAAGTCCAACCCTTAGCAGGCCAATTTCTACTAAACTTTGGAGGCTGCACCTGTAAAAAATCTTTAACAGTTTGCATAGATTTAGCCTTGTCCTCCATTTTCTTCAAAACTGCTTCCACAGGCGAACCAAACAACACATCAGACTGCAAAGGAGCATCCAAAATCCTTGTCTTAACATGCTCAGCTAAGTTCTGATCTCTCAACCAGGCGTGCCTACGAAGAACAGAACCAGTGGCAGCCACCCTGGAGGAGGCCTGCACAGCATCAAAACCACATTGCAAGGAATGTTTACCCACCTGTTCAGACACATGAACTAAATCCTGCAACTCTTTACAGTCAATACCTTCCGCCAGAGCATCCACCTTAGATTTCAACTGTGAAAGAAGATAATTCTGATATTTTAACATGTGAAACTGACAATTCAACGCCCTCATGGCTAAAGTGAAAGAAGTATACACTTTCTTTCCCCATCTATCCAAAGCCCTTGCCCTCTTTATCAGGAGGGACAGGATTTTTAACAACTGAGGCCTTTACACCTTTAGGCCCCTGAGAGACAGTTTCCGGGTCTGCCCTAGGACTCTTAAAAAGATACTTATGAGCTTCAGGCACCCTATAATACCTATCCGGTTTAACTGGGGCAGGAGGCAAAGAATCAGGATTCAGGGAAGCCTCTGCAAAAACATCTTCCACCACATTCAAAACAGGAGGTATAGCTAAAGGCCTATGCTGGGGTAAAAACAAGAACTCCCTAAGCCTTTTCCTGGAATCAGAGAAATCTTGGCCTTCCCATTTAAAATGCTCCCTCATGGAATGCAAAGTGTCTGAAAATGAAAAATCCTCAGGAGGAGAAGCTGAAGGAGTAGAATCATCCACATCAGAATCAGAATAAGTAGGGAACTCCTGCAAGTCTTCAGCCGAAGACTCAGAAGCCTCCGAGCATTGCTCAAAACTCTCAAGCACAGGTTCCACCCTAGGCCTCTTATCAGGAGGGGGCATAGAACCCCTTATCATAGTAATCAAATCTTCTGCCATTTTAAGCATATGTTTCTTAGGCAAAGACCCTGAAGCACTAGGAGAAACCCCCACTGAAGCAAAACTTGGCCTGCCCCTTAAGGAAGCCTTGGGAACAGAAGGGGAGGCCCTAACCACCTTAGGAAGTGAGGGAAGAACAGCCACCTGAGAAGCCCCCTCAGCCTGGCCTACTTCCTGAGAGGAAACATCCTGTAACAGTAAAGTCTCTTCCTGAGACTCCAAAGAAACACCTGGCAAAACCTCCGGCTCCACTGAGCCCTCTAGAGAACCGACGTCTGGGACTGTCGGTTCTTCCCCTCTAGGCTTTGCCGTTTTGTCCTTGCGTTTTTTAGCCGAAGCCGGCGTCGGAGCATCCGACGGCATTTTATAGTTACAATGCTTCCCAAACACTAACCTGGCACAGTCTAACCTTCTCTTAATAGTGCGTTTGTTAAATCTAGCACAAGAACGGCATCCAACAACGTCGTGCTCAGGCCCTAAACAAGGTATACACAAAGTATGGTAATCCCTATGAGGTATCTGTTTCCCACAAGAAATACAGTTATTCACTTTTTCTGACATCCGGTTAAATACTGAGGCAGGAAAAAAAACAAAATATTCCCCAACGGGGTACTTAGCCAACTTTGATTCGGTCTGAAACTCTGACTTCAGAAATTTTCAGAACGCCAACCTGCACTCGCAAAATTGCTTCTGCATCGGACCATGCGGCAAAAAAGACTGAGGATATGACGTCGGTCATGCGCATTAGTACCCTGACGTACTGACGTCAGTCTAATGCGCCCTGACCGACGTCAGCCATATACTTTGGTATTCGGGCCGACTGGACAGCGGACTACCCCCAATAGTTAGGACTGCAGCAATGTGGAATGAAGAACATCCTCCATCCTCCAACACAACCCAAATGACACACAGCACACAGACTCAGTGTGCCACTCAACCACAGCCAATAAGGCAAAACAACGTACCCAACACACTAGTCATAGGTGACTCTATAGTCAGGCACACTGATGTCCCACTCACCAGGCTGAACAAGGAGAAGGTTACTGTCAGCTGCCTGTCGGGTGCCAGGATCCGCTACATAACCCACGCACTCAGGTCACTCCACAACAAGTACAAATATGACTCTGTCACTGTCCATGTTGGTATGAATGACCTGAGATGTACCTCCCTGGACTACATGACAAGAGACATGGAAGAGCTCTCCGATCTTGTAGCCCAAACAGGTATGACCCTAGCCCTGAGTAGCATTCTGCCATCGCCCAGAATGATACCGCAGTAGAAGGACAAAATGATTGACTTCAACAATTGACTAAGCTTCTGGTGTCATTCTAAGGGGATCCAGTATCTGTCTGCTTGGGATGACATGGTCGACAGACCACGATGCTTTGCCACAGATGGCCTGCACCTGTCGCCCCTGGGATTCCAGATACTGGCTAAGGCTCTTGCTGCCCCTACAGTGCCTTTTTTAGGCAGGATTCAAATAACAAATTTACCACCATAACAGGAACAGGCAAGCAAAAACTGAGGGCAATGCTACTCAATGCTAGAAGTCTAAATCTCAAAATGCACTCACTCGAGGCACTCCTTAAAATGGAGAACATCGATATCTGTGCAGTGACTGAGACCTGGTTCAAGGCTCCAGAGTGCACCCCTGCACTCCTTGGCTAAAACTCATACCACACTTTTCGGCCATGTAACCTGGACCGAAACACCAAAGGCGGAGGTGTGTCCATATTCATTAAGGATATCCACACCTCCAGGCAAGTTGCTCAGCATAATGCATCCGAATTTATTCAAGTGCAACTAACTCTGGGCAAAACTGCAATCCAAATTGTAGCTTGTTACAGATCCCCCACCATGCCCCAGGATTCCCACTCCTCTTTTCTTGATGTACTGGAAAATAAACCAAACACCCTAATAATGGGCGACTTCAACTACCCCACCATTAACTGGGAAAACTACTCGTGTACCAACTCCTTAGCTCAACGCTTGCTGGAATTCATAAACTCCAATGCCCTAGATCAACTTATCCACACCCCCAACAGGGGCAACAATATCCTAGACCTAGTCATTACCAACATGAGTGACTGGTGTTCCACACCTGAAGTCAACTCCTCGTTGGTCGGATCAGACCATAAGCTTATCACCCTTGATATCCACATCCTTCCCCTACCCCCCATTAAGGAAACCACAGTAAAAAAATTCTTCAAAGCCAACTTCATGCTTCTTAAGACAGAAGTGGTGAACTTCATGACACCCATGCAGATGGACAATACAGTTACAACTGCTGAATCCTACACAAATGCACTCTATAAGCACTTACACGAGTGCATGGATCGTGCTATCCCAAACAGAACCAAGACGCTATCCTCCAAAAAAAGGAAGCCAATCTGGTGGTCCCCCGCCATAAACAAACTGTACAACAGAAGGAAGAAACTGTTGCAAAAGAGTAAAATCTCATGAGTGGAGGAGCTCCCTGGTCAGCCTCAGTAAGAAGCTGAGATCCCTTATAAGATCCTCCAAAGCTAGCTACAAAAACATAATCGCCACTAAATCCAAGGACAACCACAAAGTATTCTATAGCTATGTCAAGAATCTAGATGGCAACACCCAGATCTGCTCTGAGTTGCAGCACAAGGGCACGAAAATTACAGAACCAACCGATATTGCCAACATCCTGGTAGATAGGTTCAGTGCTAACTTTACTCCCCTCTCACCCCCTAAAGGGCCCATATCTATACAGGAAGAATGCAGAGTCCCTTGCAATCACAACTACGCAGGTAAAAGCTGCACTCTCTAAAGCCAAAAACACAGCATCCATGGGACCGGACAACATCCCAGGCTGCATTTTACATGAACTTCAGAAAGAACTGGCTCCCCACTTAAGCACCATGTTCAATAATAGCCTCACATCAGGCTTTGTGCCCACTGAATGGCACACAGCAACAGTTATCCCACTCCACAAAGGGGGAGCCACCACTGATCCCGGGAACTATTGGCCTATTAGCCTGATGAGCCTGATCTGCAAGGCCATGGAACGTATCATCATTGAACTCATAAACAAAGACATTGGTAACCTCCAAACTCTGGATCCCACCCAGTTCGGGTTTGTGAAAGGCAGATCATGCCTCCTGAACCTGATCGACTTCTTTGAGGCAGTCACCAAGCCGTGGATGAGGGTAAGGTGTTTCACACAGCCTATCTTGACCTCGCCAAGGCTTTCGACACCATCCCCAATTCTGGAATTATAGCTAAACTCACTAAACTAGATATAAATCCCTACGTCACAAGATGGGTTGCCAACTGGCTCACTGACAGAACCCACACTGTAAAAGTTGCAGACTCCAAATCTGACCTCAAAGCAGTGACAAGTGGAGTACCACAAGGTTCCGTCCTGGGACCTCTCCTGTTTGGTATCTATTTCTCTGAAGTACAGGCTAACACAGAAGGCCTCTGGCTAACAAAGTTCGCAGATGACTGCAAACTAGGAGCCATAGTCAAGTCCCCAAATGATGTGGACATCCTACAGAAGGGCCTCACTGAGACAGATGCCTGGTGTCAGAGCCATGGCCTCAAGCTCAATGCCAAAAAGTGCAGTGTCATCCCCTTTGGTAAAAACTCTGTACCCATGAACTACCACATAGGCAGCAATCTACTTAAGACCGAATGCATGATAAGAGACCTTGGGACCCAGGTGGACAGTAGTCTCTCCTTTGATAGTCACATCGCCACAGTAGTCAGGAAGTCCTTCTACATGGCACACATCATAAAAGGGTTCTCATCCAGGAAAGAAGAGGTCATTGTTCCCCTCTACTCGTCACTTATTCGACCCATTATAGAGTACAGTGCCCCTTTTGGAATGTACCTCACAAGACATCTGCAGCAGCTGGAAAGGCCACAGAAGTACATCACAAAGAGGATTAGTGGCCTCAAACAAATGCCCTACACTGACCGCCTCAAAAAACTCCAGCTTTACTCCGTAGCATATCGCCTACTCCGAAGTGATCTCTGCCTAACATATAAAACTATGTCAAACCCAGAGCTGTTGGACATGCTACACCTAAAGAAATCTCAATCCCTCCGAGCTACACACTCTAGGGACCTAAACCTTGTCACCACAATAAACAGGACATGCTGGAGGGATAGATTCCTGTCCCAGAGACTTCCTATACTCTGGAACAAGCTACCCATCTATGTCAAGCAAAGTTCTTTATTAGCAGTCTTCAAGAAAAATCTTGAGTGGATGAGAAAAAGGAAATACACGCCGGGGATCACTTCTGTGTCGCTGCTCGACAGTGGCACAGGAAAATAACTTTCTTGGGTGGCGTAAGCTATGGAACCTTGCTGGCTAGGTTTACATAAGCCCTTGGGCCGATAGCCTAGTACCTACCTATGAACAAGTATCACAAAACTACACTAGCATATTCATAGCTACAGACAGGAAATACCTTGCAGTTTGCTGTAATGCCTCTTAGGCAAGTCTCGACGGTCACATACGAAAAAATGACCATGCCACAGCCCACTATGAGGTGCTCTGTGGAAGCAGGGCCAATTGGCCTAAGGTTGTCCCTAAGTACAAGGCCAGTAAAGTACAGTTGTGTACCTACCATAAATGTAGATGTTCGAGTGTATTCACTGTTGCAGTCATTACACTTGGGTTATCCTACTGGCAGGCGACCCGCAGTCGGCCCGAGTTCTAAAGTCTTGGTCCGGCGTCAGTTGCTGTCGCCTCTTCCCTGACGTCAGTGCACCAGGGGTATAAAAGTTGCAACCGACGCCATTTTCTTCAGTTTTTCTTGCCCCAGATGTCAGGTGCCCCCAGATAAGTAGGTTGAAAAGATATAAATATGACAAACAACCATGCATATATTACTATAAACATTTCTTTCATGTACAAGCAAATACACCACATAGGTTGTATAGAGTTGAAAAGTACAGAATAGTCCCAGCAAAGAAGGGGATGGTGAGTGGGTAACCAGGACTGCAACAGTGAATACACTCGAACATCTACATTTATGGTAGGTACACAACTGTACTATGTTCATCGTGTTTCACTGTTGCAGTTATTACACTTGGGTAGAATCCCAAAGCTGAGATTGGGTGGCTGGGTCTAGATTGGATTTGGCGAGCTAACAAGCCCTGCAGAACTGTGGTGGCAAAGCCTGCTCTGGATTTGGAGTAGAGAGCTAGGTGGTAGTGCTTGGTAAAAGTGTGCACTGAGCTCCAGGTTGCAGCTTCTAAAATGTCTTTGGTTGGTACCCCTCTGAGGAAAGCTGCTGAAGTGGCTGCTGCTCTGGTAGAATGAGGCCTAATGCCCTTAGGCACAGATTTTCCATGTTGTGCATAACAGAAGCGGATGCAGTGTCCTATCCATTTGGAGATTTTCTGCTTTGTAATAGGTGTTCCTTGTGATCCTGCAGCATATGCTACAAACAGTTGCTCAGTTTTTCTGAAAGCTTTTGTTTTGTCCAAGTCAAATCGTAGCTGCCTGTGTATATCCAAAACGTGCAGAAGCTTTTCCCCTTTATTATGGGGATTAGGGTAGAAAGTAGGCAAATTAATGGTTTGGTTTAAGGCCACATTGGAGACCACTTTTGGCATGAATGTTGGGTTTGTTCTAAGAGAAACCCTGTCTTGATGAAAAATGAGGAAAGGTTCTACAGCCATCAATGCCTGTAACTCTGAGACTCTTCTTGCTGAAGTTATTGTTAGGAGCAGAGCAGTTTTCCATGACAGGAATTTAAGATCAGCTGTGCTGGCTGGTTCAAATGGAGGCAGTGTTAGTTTTTCTAAAAACAAAATTGAGGTCCCAAGTTGGTACTGGTGCTTTTTCAGGGGGTCTTATATTCTTTGCCCCTCTGAGGTACTGTCGTAGTAGAGGATGTGAAAAAATAGGAGGATCTGCACTGTAGTGAGCTGAAATGGCAGAGACATGGATTTTAATAGATGAAAAAGAAAGTTCTTTGTCCAACATCTCAGTCAA
Source organism: Protopterus annectens (assembly GCF_019279795.1). NCBI lineage: Eukaryota > Metazoa > Chordata > Ceratodontiformes > Protopteridae > Protopterus > Protopterus annectens. Next base: position 1,155,978,705 of record NC_056728.1, read on the forward strand.
GTATTGTAAAATCTGAGGTATATTAGGGACCAGTGGGTCGAGTCCTTGTGCCTGGTTCCAAGCACAGAATCTCTTCCATTTTTCTGCATAAGATTTCTAGTGCTGGGTCTCCTGGCTTCCAAAATTACATCCATAACAGCTTTAGAGAGAGGTGCAGTCTGAGTGGCTACATTATTTGCCATGCTGACAGGTGTAAGGTTCTGAGTTGATTGTGCAGAATCTGATAGTTTTGCTGTGAAAGAAGATGAGGGATTTGAGGTAGAGGCCAATGTGGGCCTTGGGACAGAGTTTTTAGGATTGGATACCAGTGCTGGCGTGGCCAGTCTGGTGCAATCAGGATCATTTTTGACCTTTCTTGTCTGACTTTTAGAAGTATCTTGGTGAGAAGAGGCATCGGAGGGAAAGCATAGACTGTCAGGTTTTTCCAGCTGAATGATAGAGCATCCACTTTCCATGCTTGAGAGTGATATGTTCTTGTGCAAAATGTCTGTATTTGGCAATTGTGAGGGGAGGCAAAAAGATCTATGTCTGGGCGTCCCCACTCCCTTGTTATCATGTTGAACACTTGTGGATTTAGCTTCCATTCGTGAGGATCCATGAGATTTCTGCTTAGTTTGTCTGCCAGTGTATTTTTTATTCCTGGCAGGAATTGTGCTTGCAGATGTACCTGGTAGGTCAGTGCTGTGTTCCACAAAGTCATGGCTTGTCTGCATAGGGGGTAGGAATGCGTGCCCCCTTGCTTGTTTATGTACCACATAACTGTGGTATTGTCCGTCTTTATTAATAGTTGTCCTGGATGTATTAGGTCCTTGAAGGCTGTCAAGGCATTTTGTACAGCTAGCATCTCTTTTTGATTGATGTGAAGATGCATTTGTTCCCTGAGCCACATGCCCTGAATACATTTTCCTACAATATATGTGCTCCCCAGGCATAATCCGATGCATCCGTTGTTATTGTTTGCCTGGTTGTAGGTAAGGTGAAAGGCTGTCCCTTGTTGCGGTGACAGGCCTGGGACCACCATCGAAACTCCTGATGTAGGCAGGGGATCAAGGTTATGATTGTCTCTAGGCTGTAACAATGCTGAGTCCAAACACTTTTTAGATACCATTGTAGTTTCCTCATATGCAGCTTTGCATATGGAATTAGTAGAATGCAGGATGCCATGAAACCCAGGGCCTGCAGAATTTTTTTTTTGCAGGAAGCTGGGTCTTTTTTTGCCATCATTTGAAAGTAATGAGTCAGTTGCCTTTGTTTGTCTGGCGTGAGATAAACCATCTGGGCAGTTGTATTTAAGCTTCCACCCAGGAATATTATCGCTTGAGAGGGCACTAGTTTTGATTTATTTTCGTTTAATGTGTACCCTAGGCAAATTAGTAACCTTTTTACAAACGCCAGGTGCTTTAGAAGAATGTCCTTGCTCTCTGCTTGAATAAGGCAGTCATCCAAGTAGGGATATATTTGAATTCCTTTTTGTCTGCAAAATGCAATTACTGGAGCCAGGCATTTTTTGAAGACCCTGGGCGCAGTAGGTAAGCCAAAGGGCAGTGCAGAGAATTGGTAATGCATTGAGCCTGCTATAAATCTGAGGTATCTTCTGCATGATTGTCTGATTGGGACGTGCAGGTATGCCTCCTTGAGATCCAAAGTAACTAGCCAAGCCTCCTTACCCAGCATGGGCAAAAGTTGTTGTAGTGTTAACATTTTGAAACATCCAGGAAGGTTATTTAAGATCGACAGGTCCAGTATTGGTCTCCAGGCTTTGTCTTTTCTGGGTACTAAGAAAAGTCTTGAGTAAAATCCTTGTCCTGTTCTTCTTGTGGAACTTTCTGAATTGCTCCTATATCCATAAGAGCAGCAATCTGTTCTTGTGCCTCTGCCCATTGGTTTTGTGGCAGGTTTGGCATAACTTTTAGTTTTGGAAGCGTGTGGAAGTGGAACCTGTACCCCTGAGAAACTATATTCAGCACCCATTGGTCTTGGGTGATCATGTGCCAATTGTTTGAGAAAACTGCTAGCTTTCCCCCTAGGGGTGCTGTCAACTGGTAAGAGCTTGGCATTTGCAGAGGGAAGTCATTGTGTCCGTTTCCTATAAGGTTGTGATTTGTCTTCCGCTCCTTTGGGGGCTGAAGCACCCCGTTGTTTAGGTTTGTAGGAGCCTTGGGGCTGAGATCTGCCTCTTGGGGGTCTGTATCTGCCTCTTTGTGGCCTATCTGACACTGGAAAGGACCAATTTTTTGAAGGCCAGTTTCTGCTAAATCTAGGTGGTTGAACCTGTAAGAAATCTTTCACCGTTTGCATTGACTTTGCTTTATCCTCCATTTTCTTTAACACCTCTTCTGCCTTAACACCAAACAAATTATCATGCTGAAGTGAAGCATCCAACAATTTTACCTTAACATGATCAGGTAAACTTTGTTCTTTTAACCAAGCATGTCTTCGAATAACTGAGCCTGTAACTGCGGCTCTACAAGAAGCCTCTAATGAATCAAAACCACATTGCCGAGTATGCTTTCCCACTTGTTCAACTGCATGCAATAATTCCTGCATTTCTTTACTGTCAGGACTTTCTGCATTTGTAACCATTTTCTGCTTTAACAATGACATGAGATACTGTTGATATTTAAGCATGTGAAACTGACAGTTTAAAGCTCTTACAGCTAAAGTAGCAGAAGTGTAAACTTTTTTCCCCCATCTGTCCAGAGCTCTGGAATCCCTATCTGAGGGGACAGGATTTTTGGCAGTGGAAGCTTTAACCCCTTTAGTACCCCGAGAAATTGTTTCTGGGTCTGCAGCGGGGTTTTTGTAAAAAAATTTATGAGAGTCAGGGACCCTGTAGTACCTGTCTGGCTTTACTGGTGCAGGGGGTAAAGAATCTGGAGACAGACTGGATTCAGAAAAAACATCTACAATATCAGGCAAAGGGGGGATAGCCAGGGGCCTGTGCCGAGGCAATAAAAGGAAATCTCTGAGCCTTTTCTTGGATTCTGAGTAATCCTGGCTCTCCCAGTGGAAATGCTCCCTCATGGTGTGCAGGGTTTCCCCAAAAGAATAATCCTCAGGTGGTGAGGCTGAGGGAATGGACTCTTCAGCATCAGAGTCCTCATAAGGAGGGAGAGAATAGCCCTGATCAGAAGAAGAATCAGAGGAAATGGAAACCTGATTAGAGGAATCATAATCAGTGTCTTGCCTAGGCCTTTTGTCAGGAGGGGGATGGGAGCCCCTGATTAAAGTAATAAGGTCTTCGGCCATTTTAAGCATCTGTTTCTTTGGCATGGATGACTATTCTGGAGAATGCTGCACTTGTTTCCTTGTCTGACTTTGCTGCTGTAGTAGCTTTAATTGTAAGCTGTGAAGGTCTGAAGACGCCCTCAGAAGCCGGTGCCTGCTCAGCGGCTCCGGACCCATCTGAGGGCATAGTTTCCGTAGGCCCAATACCTTGAGTTTCCACAGGCCTCGGGGCCTCCACGTGGCTGTCGGTTACAGCCTGTGGCTCTAAGGTAGCGGGTGTCAGGGGCTGCGAAAGCGCCTCACTGAGAACCGGCGACTGGCCTAGAAGAGGCTTCGTCGGTTTTGGACCTCGGATGCCTGTCTCTTTCTTTGTCTTTGCGTTTTTTATACATTCCGGTCGTCGGTTGATCCGACGGCATTATATAGTTAAATCTTCGTCCAAAGTAATGTAAAGCAAATTCAAACCGGCGTTTAATAGTGCGTTTATTGAATCTAGCACAAAACCGACAACTAGTAACGTTGTGATCAGGGCCTAGGCAAGGAATGCAGTAAGAGTGAAAGTCCTTATGAGGTATTTGCTTCCCACAAGAAATACAATTATTAACTTTTACTGACATCGGTCTGGAGCAAGAAAAAGTTTCCCCAATGGGGTACCTAGCTTTATTGAAGACTTCGGTTCTGAAATTCAATTTTGAAAATCTCAGGAGTCGGCCGACCGGCACTTGCAAAATGCTTTTGCTTCAGGCACCGCGCAGCAAGAAAGATTGAAGAAAATAGCGTCGGTTGCAACTTTTATACCCCTGGCGCACTGATGTCAGGGAAGAGGCGAAAGCAACCAACACCGGACCAAGACTTTGGAACTCGGGCCGACTGCGGGTCACCTGCCAGCAGGGTAACCCAAGTGTAATGACTGCAACAGTGAAACATGATGAACATCAGCTAATGCTTCTAACTTTGAAACAAGGTGCAACTGCAGTACAAATATAGTAAACCCTAAGACTCACTGTAATGCCATTAAACCATTAAGCAAACCGGCTTCTCCCCCTTACATCCCCACCTCACACCTCTGATAAATATCACTCCGGGACTGGCAGGCTTTGGCGAAGGGGAGTACTCTTCAATACTGCATCCTTGGACTTGATGTAGATTTTCCGTATTCTCACTCTGAACATTCCAACTCCAACGACTGAAATTATGTTCCTCAGAATTTCAAAAGGAACCCTTCTACTTGCTCTTGCTGCAAATAAATGAAAAGTGTCTGAAACAAGAATTGCTGTTGTCCCTCTCAATACTTATTTATTTGCATTTGTTTACCGGGAATGTCCAAACAGACAAAACAACTTCAGCAAAGACTCTGGAAGAAAATACCACAGCATAATGGAGCATGTACAGTATAACACTAGTAATTATGTATAATGAAAAGTAGCATTTGTGTATACAATATAGAATATGAATAATATTCTCTGGAGGTATGACCTGTCCCCATGAAAAGAAGAAAGGCACCGAGAGATATCTCACTCCAAAATGCAGAAAAAAGCACACTGCAATAAAATCAGAAATTTACTAGTGAGGAAAAAATAACTGATACTCCCTGTATCAGCTGATATGTGATGGTTACATCTAGGTGTCGGTTAACTGGGGGAATTTCCTATTCTGCAGTCCCCAGCTTGTGTATTTTTTCTTTCATCCTATTTCGTCTCCTGCTGATACATGCCATCAAATCATGCTTCAGAATAGGACAGCATACCCCTTAGTATTTGCTTACCTCCTAGGGTTGCCACCTTTTCAAATGCCCTAAGTGGGACATTTTTGGTACAAACGTCAGATTTTGCAGGCTGAAACATACTCACGGCCAGTACAAAAGGACAGAACCTCACTTTTTTGCCTAAATAAAAGCTTATTCTTGTAGCATTTTAGTTGCTTATTCTGTTTCTTATCACATTTAGGCATTTCAGATACAGAATAACTGTTTTATACAACTATTACATAAAACATAGGAAATAATTTTGTCCTAAAATCTCAGGACATTTGCCATTTTTACAATTTTTTGGGAGGACACAACTACCCAAAGAGGGACTTGTCCCTCACAAATTGGGACAGGTGGTAACCCTATTACCTCCAGTTCATTCCCATCCATTCAACAAACAAATGAAACAAAACCAGCATGTGAAAATATACTTGCTTCCAGCTTAAAGCGAACACCAACTGTAGCTGCTGGATAGAGAGTGGTCTTTTAAGCACAGGGTGATAAAAGGAGGGTAAATACGCACCCAGTGCAAAGGTCTCCCTCACAAATCAATGAATATAGTGAGCATATACATGTACCATCTGCTACCAGAAGACCTACTCAGTGAATATTTGTCAGGAAGAAGTATACTAAAACCTCATGGAGGACTTCCAAGATGGCTACACAGAGATTAACAGCTTAACTTCAGCTGTAAAAACAGAAACTGAGAAAAAAAAGAGTGCTACTGAATTTTATTTTGTAAAATTCGGTAACTGGCTAGTAAATACACTGCCTGGAATCCAACAAAGAAGACATTTGGAAAACCTGAAAGAAAATCAGTCAGAAAAGGTGAATAGAAAACAGTCTGGGAAGGATTCTGCAGTTGTTCAGCAAAAAAACAGCTCAAGCCACCAGCAATTTAGAGGAAAAAAAATCAGATGTACTCAGAAGTGATTAACACAAATGAAACATTGAATGAATATATCAATTCAAATGACAAAGGCTGGAAAAATAGAAGAAGCTTTAACTAGCCATTCAGATAAACTGATAAAACTGCAAAAATCAGAGGCTGACATGAAGATAAAGTTGGCTGAATATGAGGTTTCTCAAGAACTGTTTAAAAAATAGTAGAACCAGGGCACACAGAAAAAAAACCTGAGGAGATTTTTCTGATGTACGAGAGAAACTGGCAGGAACATACTGTATTAATTTTATGAAAGTATAAATAAGCAACTGGAATGGTGTTCCATATCAGAATTTGTTAATTGAAAGGGCACAGAGTGCATGCTCCAAAGCTGGCCATAAGAAAGAAGAATGACCTATATTAGTAAAGATGCAATCATACCAGCAGAAAGAGTTGATCCTGACAAAACTGTGGCAGAAGAGCTAAGTATTAAAAACTGGAAACAGTAGTGTTTGTAGAAAATGATTATTCACTGCATATCAGGCAGAAGAGAAGCAAATTTATCCCAGCAATCAGGGAATGTCAAGAGGCAGGTGTGAGATTCAAGCTGCTGTATCCAGCCGTCTTCAAAGTGTTTTATCCTGAAGGATCAAAATCATTTTTGATGCAGAACACACTAAGGAGGAAAAACAAAAGTTTATCCAACAAAAAGCAAGTCAGCAAGCAGAAGGGGACTTTGCTTCTCATTCTTCTGACAGTAAGGTTCATAGAGAGAGACTTTGCCAGTGAATCCATTTCTAATGTTCCAAAGGAAAATGTTTGAGCAACAGAAAAAAGTGCAGGAGTTAACTAGATTAATCAGCAATAACTTGAAATTTAATCAGAGTCTGGTGTTGAGAGATGGAGATGAACAGGAAAATGACCAGCAACTCTGAAATTAGTAAATAAATGTAAGACTATAGAGTATCTTATCACATTTGTGAAATATAGTTTTGCAAGAAAAAAAAAAAACGTCTGAAAAACAATGGACTTATGCTGACTTTGTTAAACTTGAACTGTAAAGCATACACCCCACTTTGTATCATCAAAACTTAGGAGGACACTAAAAAGGGGAAACTAACAATAAAACTTTTGCTATTAGTATTTGTATAAAGCATTTTAGGATATAAAAAAGAAGTTATGTACTTACCATAACGTTCCATGTTTGTAGTCCATCTCGCCTATATTCTTGCTGGATGGGTTCGGAGCAGATATTCAGCCCCCGACTCGTTTGATACTAAAGCTCAAGAGCTTTTACTGGCTCGAGGCTAGCCCCTATCCCATGGTGCCTCACAGCAATTCCCCAGATCTCGTTAGCAAGAAAGCAATAAATACCTATCAGGTATAAATACAGCAAAGGATTAGAAACACAATCCATTCCAGGTGGACAATAAAGAGCAATGTCAGGCAGCCCCAAAAAGAGGTCCACTAGATCCCCCAGAAACAGGAAGGGGGTTGGAGGGAGGGACGCAAGAATATAGGCGAGATGGACTACAAACATGGAACATTATGGTAAGTACATAATTTGTTTATGTTATGTAGTCCTATCTCGCCGTAATTCTTGCTGGATGGGACAGTGTCCCTAGCACCTTTATCCCGGTGGCTCAAGCAAAGAGACTCTTCAGCACAGTGGACCCAAAGGATGACCTGTCCCGGGGAGGCCAAATCCAATTTGTAATGAGTGACAAACGTATGTGGTCTTGCCCAAGTAGCTGCTGCACAAATAGTATCAATTGAGAGCCTAGATCTAAAGGCACATGAAGTAGCTACAGCACTAGTAGAGTGACCTTTAGCTTTTACCGGTAATTGTCTACCAGCTTGTTGATAAGCAAAGAATATGCAATCCGAAAGCCATTTTGAAAGAGTAATTTTTGAAACAGGCAAGTCTTTCCTTTTGTCAGAAAAGGAAATGAAAAGTTGATCAGATTTCCTGAATTCTTTGGTCCTGTGTATATAAAATCTGAGTATCCTGTGGACATCTAGCTGGTAAAGTCTATACTCTGATTTATTAGAGTGGTTTGGAAAAAAAACACAGGTAGCACAATGGTAGTATTCAGGCTGTGCTCTGAGCATACCTTAGGAAGAAAGGAAGGGTTTGCCCGGAGAGAGACTCTATCCTTGTGAAGATAATGTAAGGAGGTCGAATAGTTAGGGCTTGAAGTTCCGAGACTCTCCTAGCTGATGTTACAGCTACCAAGAACAAGGTTTTCCATGATAACAATTTTAAGTATGACGACGAGGATGGTTCAAAGGGTGCAGACATCAAAGATGAGAGGACTAAGTTTAAGTCCCACAGTTCTAATGGTTGTGTTATTGGGGGCCTAAGAAGAAGAACTCCTTTTAAGAAAGTTTTACAGAGGGAGTGTTGCATGATTGGACTTCTCATGAAACCAAAAAGGAAATTGAAAATGGCAGCTAACCGAACTCTAACTGTAGCGGCTGCTACTCCTTCATGAAAAATTGTTGTTAGGAAGGATAAAATGGATTCTAAAGGAGCCGTATATGGATCTAAGCCCAGATTTGTAGCCCAAAGGGAAAACCTTTTCCATTTGCTAGAATACAGTTTCTAAGTGGAAGGTTTATGGGATGAAATTAGGATGTGTTTGACTGCTGGAGGTAAGGGAATACACCTGGCTATATGTGGAATTGGAGTAGCCATGCTGTCAATTTGAGGGTGTGGATGGTGGAGTGGAACTGTCCCGATTGATGAATCAGGGGATCTGGAGATGGGTCCAGAATCCATGGTTCCTCCAAGAGGTAGGGTCACAGGAAAGGAAACCAAACTTGTTGAGGCCAGGTAAGGAGCAATGAGGATCAAGGAACTCCTCAACTGTCTTGCTTTCTGTATTACTTTGGGTATGAGTGGAAAGATAGGAAAGGCATAGAGAAGTCCCTGGGGCCAATCGTGAACTAGAGCATCCCTGGGTGACATCCCCAGATGGGGAATGAGGGCAAAGCAGCTGCTGAATTTGTTCAGGTGAGTGGCAAATAGATCGCAGCAAGGCTGGCCCCATTTGTGAAAGATCTATTTCGCAACCATTGGATTCAGGGACCACTCGTGAGGTATCAGAATTGCTCGGCTGAGTTTGTCCGCTATTACGTTGGATTTCCTCGGAATATGCATTGCTATTAGGAAGCGTTGAGTATCCATCGCCCATTTCCAAACTCTTAAGGCCTCTCTGCAAAGCGGGTAAGACTTGGTTCCCCCCTGCTTGTTTATGTACCACACGACAGACATGTTGTCTGACTGAATCGCAATTGTTCCAGTGGGAAGAGAGCTGTGAAGTGCTTGCAATGCATATAGCACCGCTCTCATCTCCAGAACACTAATGTGCAAGTGGTTCTCATGGTTTTGCCAAGTACCTTGGACTGTCTTTCCCAGATAATGCCCCCCCCATCCTATCTGGGAAGCGTCTGTGGTCAAAACTGCTTTCTCTTGGGGAGGAAAAAGTGGACGACCTATGACAAGTTGTTTAGTGTGTAACCACCCATGTCAGATCCCTTTTGCATGCGTTTGTTATTAATATCTGGTGAGACAATGGAAGGTCTTGCATCGACCATTGTGCAAACAGAATCCATTGGAGAATCCTCATCTGTAGGCGAGCAAGAAGAACTAATAAAATGGCAGAAGCTGTAGTCCCAAGGACTACTCTGGCCTGGACTCTGTTTGTTTAATAAGGATCTGATCTGACTGCGTAGAGATTCCACTCTCCTGTGTTAGCTTTATTAACATGGTGGTTGTGTCTATTTCTGAGCCTAGATATACAATATGCTGCGAGGGAGATAAGACTGACTTTTGCAAGTTGACAGTGATGCCTCGGCTGGTGCACAAGGATAGAGTCTCGTCCCTGGTCTTATGTGTTGATGCTTGGTGGTAGCAGTGAGGAGCCAGTCGTCTAGGTACTGAAACACCTGGAATCCTTGACTTCTCAGGTGAGCCGTTACCACTGCCATGCATTTGGTAAACACTCTGGGGACTGTAGTGAGGCCAAAGGGCAGTGTTTCCTGGAGCGCCTGTCCATTTTGATGTGGTAGTACGCATCCTGGAGATCGACTGAGCACATCCAGTTGTCTTTCCCGATAAAGGGAAATATCGACTGCAGAGTGACCATTCAGAAGTTTGATTTTCTTACATGCTTGTTGAGCCTGCTGAGATCTAGAATTGATCTCCAGTCCCCTGTCTTTTTTGGAACTAAAAAGAATCGAGAGTAATTTCTGGATCCTACTTGCTCTGTGGGGACTTCTTGGATGACTCTTTTTTGCAGCAATGAGATGACCTCTGATGTTGCATGGTCTAATCGGATGGGTGGTACATCTGGAAGAGAACGGCTTGTTGGGGGTTCGGAAATAAAGGGAATCAAGTAACCTCTGGATATTATTGTGTGTACCCAACGATCTTGAGTGATAGATAGCCAGGTGCTTGGGTACAGCGATACATGACCCCCGACTGCCTCCAGAGACGGACAGTCGGGCAACCCCTCAGGGTCGATGGAAGGGACGATCAGAGAAAACTTCTCTGTCTCCCTGATGTTGCAGACCTCCTCTGCCGTGAGGGTGGCGTCTTCCATTATATACTCCCCCTCTACCCCTGGGGGAAGGTTGACCTTGTGCCTGAGGAAAACCTTTTTGGGATTTGCGGAACCACATTTTCCCTCCTGTATTACCCCTGGGATAGGGTCTGGACAGGAGAGAGAAACGGACTCCAACGGCAGATAAGGTTTTTCCTTCCTGCTCGCACCTAGCCAAAGTCTCTTTCACTTGGGGTCCAAAAAGAGATGAAACATCAAAGGGAAAGTTAGTGAAGGAGGACAAAGGATTCTGCAAAATTACAAAGACGCATCCACGAATGTCTCCCAAGGGATATTCCTGCTGCGGCTGTCCTGCTCGCTCCATCTGCCGCATATGAGATAAGCCTCATGGAGGAGTTAGCTATGGAAGTAAGGGTGGAGAGCTGCGCGGAAACCTTGTCCATGGAACCCGGAGCTACTGAACCCTGGAGGTATCTCCTAACTCTTTCAGGAGATCCCTCTGAAGATGAGTAAAATGAGTCAGGTAATTTAGTGATCTTAATGTAAATGCCGCTGAAGAAAAAGTATGCTTCCCGTACTTATCCATCGTCCTGGACTCCTTGTTAGGAGGATGGATATTAGAAGACATCTCAGATCATTCCTTCTTGGTGGCCGCTACTACCACCATAGCATCAACTGAAACTCCCTTGCTAAATTGCATACATTTGTTTGGCCTCCTCGGGACGGCTTCCACTGAATCTGGAGAGGTCCATGCTTTCCGCAAAATGACCCCCAAAAGTTGGTCATAAAGCAGTGTCACCCAAGAGGTGGAAGGTCAGGAGCCAAAGGCCTCAAGATACACTGATTCATCCTCAGTAGGGTAGAGGTCTTCCAATCATCCCTCTAAGGATTTCTAGGATGTCAGAGAATGAGACACCCTCAGATGGAGATCTAGGGGACCCTTCAGATTCCTCTAAATCAGTGTCTGATGTGACAGACACAAGGGAGTCGACATGTTTCCTCTTACATAAACCTATTCCGAGGGAGCTCTCCAGTGGGATAATCTGGGGATCTCAAAAGAGGGGGTGCCTCCAATGGGGGCTACTTGGGCCTCTGGATCCCTACGCTATGGGGAAAGAGGTTGCCGCCTGCTGCTGGTGGGACACAGGTTCCAAAGGAACTGCTTTGGCAGAGGATAAAGCCTTCTCTACAGCTTTGAAAGCCTTTTCCCCCGCTCCGAAGACCTCCTCTCCGAGGGGGCGGATGGTCGACTCCTAGCAAAAGGGAATGGTTCCGAAGCAGAAGTGGGAGCCGAGCCGAGGCTCCGAGAGGGAGTATCGGTTCCGAACGAAAACCCAGGGTGACTGTCCCCCTCGGAGTCTACACAAGAGCTTCGGCTCCCAGAACCCTCAGCTCCAGACTGAGCCATCAAGGATAGAGTAATTGGCTCTGAGGAAACAGGCTGAATCCCTGGAGCCGAAAGGGTCGAAGACAGAGGAACCTGACGTAATAGGCTCAGAGAGCGAAGCAGTCGGAGGAGGAACAGTGATCGGTACGGGGGACGGCTCTGAGACCTTTGGGTCTGGAGGGGTCAATTTTCTAGCCAGAGCTGGATCCAAAAGCAACCTCTTCACCACCCTCTCAATGTCCTCATCTGATAGGGTGGTCCTGGAGGATCTGGTGGAGACTGCAGGAGACCTCCTTCTCTCCAAAATAGGAGATCTCAAAGTAGGAGATACAGTCTCGATGTCGGGCAAAATCTTCGGTACCGAAGACGGTCTCGGAACCAATGTAATTGATTGCACCGAAGATGAAGCAGAGTCAGAACTGGAACTCCTTTGTTCCGACGCTTTAGACTTTTTGGTCGACTCCGAAGTCGGGGCTGATGATTTTCTCTTTGAAGATTTTGGAGCTGCCTGACCAAGTTCCAGCTGTTCCTGGAAGGAACTGGTCATGAGACCCCTGTCAATAAGTTTTCTCTTCCTTTTGTTCAACACTCTTGTACTAAAAGCATGACAGAAGGTGCAGGGTTCCCTGTAAATGGGCTTCACCCAGACAATATACACAACTGGTGTGGCTGTCTGCAAGAGACATTTTCTGCGCACACGTCACATTTTTTGAACCCCGAAGGGCGATGATCCTAGTGATCCTTGTCTTTATCTTTAGACATTCGTAAACACTAAGAACAAAGGCAACAATAGTATTACTACAATAAAAGTGTAAAGAGAAGTTTTGTTTTTTTTTAAAAACAGTCACACACACACACACACACACACACACACACACACACACACAGGGAGGAAAGGCCCTCTAATTTAAACGGGCACTACGGCCCTCTAATTTAAACAGGCTGTACAGTCCTAAGGGGGGAATAGGGGTTGAAAACTTTCAAAAACAGTCGCACAATAAAGAAGAAACTATTAAGATATATGTAAGATAGAAAAAGGTGGTAGAAAAGGACTAAAGTAAAAAATCGTTTTACTTAGCCAACGAGCCAGTAAGACACAACCTCGAAGCTTTCACGGCACATGTGATCTGGGAAATTGCCATGAGGTACCATGGGATAGGGGCTAGCCTCGAGCCAATAAAAGCTCTTGAGCTTTAGTATCGGCTCCGAACCCATCCAGCAAGAATTACGGCGAGATAGGACTACATAACATCTGCATGTTAAATATAGTAATACAGTTTTGTGTAGTGTGCAGTCAGGGGTATTTTAAATTTGGGGAGTATTTTCAGTGACTGTTATGTGTGTTCACGATATCAAAATAAACAAGTACCTTTTTAGTCAGAGAAATATACGTTTTACAATACAAGAGAAAAAATGTTGGCCAAAAGCAAGTTTAATGTTATATGTTTATATGCTGTGATAATGGGCTGCTGGGATGGGGTGGAGTGTAAAACTGCACTGATTATTTTACATGTAGAATTAGGATATTTTCTCTCTTTATTTTACAAGATTGACTGTCTAGAGTACTACCCTTGACTCAAATCTGTAAACAGGTGCTTTTGTAAGCATGTAGGCTTTAAAAATAAGACAGAATGATAAAAGCCATGATAATACTACAACTGCAAAGATATTAGCTCATTTGTTTTTCAATGGCAAATGTTCAGTGGAATCAAGATGTCTGCAGCTGAGGGCATCTGTGCATTCTTTTCTGAGTGAAATTTACAAAGACTCATTGCTGAGTATATTTCCATGGATACAAGCTGTTTGCAGGTTCAAGCAGTTCATCTTGAGATTTACAGTTATTCTTTACTGAAGGAAATGCAAAATTTAAAGGTACCATGGCAAGAAGTTCAGTGAAAAAATTAAGTTTGAAATTAATGGAAGTGAATAAGAGGTAACAACTTCCCTAGCAGCCTTAATACTTTAACGTAGTTAATAGAACCATGTACAATCCAGTTTTATTTAAAGATAGCTAGTACAGTTTTTCTTGGGGCTAAAAGTTAATGTTTTATGAAAGCATAAAAGCTGTGTTTCATATCTGGGAGGGGAAGAGAGAAGAAATTACAGCAATGAGTTCAAGTGGGAGCACAGACTGTAGCATGCACTTTATCTAAACTAAACTTAAGGTTAGCCATGCTAATGTGTGTAGGTGCAGCCATCAATTTAGGGCAAATGTTCCCATCTGTAAGGTTAAACGTCATGTTCTGAAGACGTACATAGTTTTGTGCGTTTGTTCCGATGTCAAAAGTGGATGGGGTGTGTCTTGTTTTTAGTTTTTTGTTTAAGGGGTTTCATTAAAACAAAGTCTTGAAAATGTGACACAGGTTCAAATGGAAATAAGAAACAACTCTAAAAAAGATCAGCCTGCCAAAGATTAGTATATGAATGTAACACAAAATACGGAAATGCACATTCAAAAAAAAAAAAAAAGTCATGTACAATAGATGGGAGCAATAGCTTTTTAGCTGTTCATATTATCCAGAAATGTGAATGGCCTTACAGGTATAACAGACAAAAAGGAAAGCGTATTGAATTGAATTATATTATATTAAGAAATGTGAGTGCAAACAGCAGTACTGAAGGCGAAACATTTGGAAAGAAAGAGCATGTGAATTTGACAAAGAGGACTGCAGAATGGTTATTCAGCAGAATATCAGGGACACAGAAGAAGCAGGGGGTAATTATACTACTTGTTAGAGGGGCTCCAATAGTAGTACGAGGTTATTGGCAAATGAGGAGGATTACAATGGCATGTATTTTCATTCCATCGAAAAATGCTACTATGGAGGTTAAGAAAATTTTGGGAAAAATAATTTTCAGCAGGGACTATTATGTATAAGCAGGGGCTGGAATGTGATTTGCAATAGTGAGGACATATCAGGGGACCTAGAAGGGATAATATAACAAAACAGGTTAGATTTTTGAATAAATTTATAGAAATATTTTGTATGGAAGATGTGAATTCAGCAGGAGGAACTTTACTATACATATTACTCCCCAAGGTACAACAACTGGGCTAGAGTAGACAGTAATTATATTTCACAGGAACATGTGCATTTAATTGAAAGCTTTGACATACATTCAATAGCTATTGCTGATTGTGCACCAATAAAACCAAAGACAAAAATGCAGGGTAATGAAGCAAAAATAAGACACTAGTGCTTTCCTACCTATCTGTTAAAAAGAGGGGAATTTAAGGAATGGATAGTGGAAATTATTCAAGAGTTATTAGGGAAGATGGAAATATCTTCAGAAGTTATAGCTAGTAGACTGGGATAAAATAAAAATTCAGTTTAAAAATAGGATCAAAATAAAGAGAGAAAGAGATACAGTTAAGTAGTAACAGAAATTACTTGGCGGGGCTGACCGGTAAAGTATTGCAGAATAAGGGGAATCTCGTGCAACAAGATGAACAGCAAATGCAGAGTGCTAAAGAGACAATAAGGGAGAATCAGGATATTATGCGTGAGTTTAAAAAGACTACAGTTAAGCAACTACTTTTTGATAAAAACTCCAGTGCACAAAATCTTTAAGCACAACTTGAACAATAGAATGCTGAAAGGGTTGTCGCCAAATTTAGAAAACCAATAGCAAGAAAAATACAAAACAGTTGTGTACACTTACCATAAATGTAGACTGTTCAAGTGTATTCACTGCTGCAGTCCTAACTGACATGACTTCCTGCTGGGAAGCCCTTGGCCGGCCCGATTACCAGATAATTTTCTTCTCCTCCTGAAGCTAGTGGACACCCTGCCTGACATTACAACCTCTGGATATAAACGGAGTCAGCCGGTGCCATAACCTCAGTACTTTCTTGCCCTCAACAAGTAGGAGCCCCCCTAGTAGGTCCCTAAAGTCAGGGGACCAAGCTCAGAGATTCCGGAGTACATGCCAAGGAGGAGTAAAAAATCTGGAACTAGAAAGGAGAATAACCACACCTATCCCACAGGCAAGAGGGGAAGGAGGGAGGGAAAGAAAACTGCAACAGTGAATACACTCAACATCTACATTTATGGTAAATATACACAGCTGTCCTATGTTCTTCATGTTTCATTGTTACAGTCCTAACTGATGCGATGACTCCCAAAACTGAAAGGAGGGTGGATGGAAAGATAAAGGAGTAGAAAGGATGTCTAGCAAGATGGCAGAGGCAAACCCAACTCTGGACTTGAAAAGGTAGGAAGATGGTAATGTTTAGTGATGAACAGAGGAGAATTAGTGGCTTCTGAAATGTCCTTAGTGGCAGTAGCCCTACTGGAGTGTGTTCTCACAGGGTCTGGAGGCTTCATACTATAATGGCTGTAGCAAAATGAGATACAATGGGAGGTCCATTTGGAGACTGATTAGTCTCCCCACACAGCTACAGACAAAGGCCACAAAAAGTCTGACTTCCTGACATTCTTGGTTCTATCTGAACATTAATGCAGCTGCCTATAAACATCCAAAGTATGGAGGATTCCTTCTCCCTTGTCTTATGGGTTCGGAAAGAATGTAGGCAAGTGTACGATCTGGTTTTAAAAAATCCCTTTCACCACTTTGGCCATAAAAGGAAGGACTGGTCCTAACAGAAACTCTGGACGGAAAATGATAAAAGGTTCCATACACATAAGGGCCTGAAGCTCTGAAACTTCTGGTTGAAATATTGAAAGCCGTCTTCCAGGTCAGGAATTTTATATCTCTGGAAGCAGCTGGCTCAAAAGGTTGGAGGGTGAGCTTCTCCAGAATGAAACTCAGGTGCTGAGGGGGGCGGTTCTCGGGGGGCCTATTGGGGACAACCCCTTTCAGAAACTGTTTCATGAGAAGATGGGAAAACAGAAGAGAAGGCAGATAGGCTGAAATAGCTGAAGCATGGATTTCAACAGAGGAATAAGATGGTCCTTTTTCGAAAAGGCCTGATAAGTAAGACAGGAGCAAAGGTATATGGGCTTGCAGAGGGCTTTGTCCCTTTTGTCTGCACCATATAGTGAATCTCTTTCTATGTGGTGGACTTAAGACTTTCTAGTGCTAGGTCTTCCAGTTTCTTATACAATGTCCAGGACGAGTTTGTCAAGAGGTACCCCCTTCCATGGGATCAAGGTATTATCCAAGCAATCAATTTGGGTGTGTTCAGTTTAGGGGTGTATGATGGTGTAATTCCCAAAAACAGCAAGCAACCAGTACCAAAGCACAAAGACCAGTAATCCACACTAGCACCTCTGTCAGGCGAAGCAATAAAGCCACGGATAAAATCTTCAGTATACACTCATTATTTAGCAGATTCCAACAGTTGCAGAACCACCAGCACTAACACAAAATAACAATGAAACCTCTGTCACATCCCACAAAATGCAGTATCTGCCTACCATCAGGAACTAGGCAGCTATATAGTACATTTAATATACTCCTAGTGTTAGTTTAATTCTGTATTAGGAGTGTTCTGGGTGGCTCTCCTCTCAGATTTCAACCAGTGGTAGCTTCACAGTGAAATTCAACTCCTTTATCGTATACAGCCAGATGAACAGATGGCCCACATCTGATGAAGTGCATCAAACGAAAACGGAGACTAAGACGTTTACGTGTTTTGTGTTTGTGCTGGTGGTTCTGCAACTGTTGGAATCTGCTAAATAAACGAGTGTTTACTGAAGATTTTATCCATGGCTTTACTGCATCGCCTGACAGAGGTGTTAGTGTGGATTATGGGTGTATGATGGTGTCCTTGTTTTGTGTCAACAGGTCCACTCACTGGGACAGTAGACATGGTTCCTTGTTGGTTAAACTGAGCAATAGTGGGTACTAGTGCTGCCAAACAGGGGCTATTAGAATAACCCTTGGCCCTTCCTCCCTTATCTTCAGAAGTACCCTGGGGAGCAAGGGTAAGGGGTTAAGGTATAGAGGAATAAGCCTGTCCCAAGGGAAGGAGAAGACATCTGTCTTCCAAGCTGACCTTGTTTTGGTCCTGGAGCAAAAATTTGTTTCAAGTGAGCATTTTCTTTGCTGGCAAAAAGGTCTGTCTGTGGCATACCACATTCTTTAGTTAGGTTGAGAAAAACTTCCCAATGCAGTTGCCACTCATGTGGGTCTAACATGCTCCTGCTGAGGTGATCCCCAGTAGATTGGTGTCTCCTGGCAGGTATTGTGCCATGAGGTGCAGTCCTAGGGAATTTACTATTTGTCAAAGGTCCATGGCTAGTAGACAAAGGGGGGGTGGGGGTAAGAATGAGCCCCCCCTGTTTATGTACCACACAACTGTGGTACTGTCTGTCTTTACCAGGAGGGCTCCTGGTTTCAATTGTTTTTAAAGGCAAACAGGCGTTTTTGGACTGTTTGTTTTTGAACTGGGAACTCCATCTGCCCCAAATCTGGAAGTTGTTGTAGTGGCCTCCCCAGGCTATTTCGGAGGCATCTGTTGTCACAGTTTGGCCCTGAGGGATGAACCTGAAGGGAAGCCCCAGACTAGGGGAGCATGCTTGGGCCCACCAGGCAAACTCTTTCCGGAGACAAGGAAGCAGCTTTTTCCTGAAGATGAGGAACTGAGAATGTTGGCACCACATATTTGTATGGTACCAATGCAGTTTCCTCATAAGTAGTCTGGTCAGGGGGGGATCATGAGGATGCAAGAGGCCATGTAACCCATAGCCCTGAGATACTCTCTGGCTGTGAGGTATTTCCCGACAATGAGTTTTCTGAAAGTACAGATCTAGAAAGGTAACCTTATCTGGAAGAAGGAAGGCTTTCTGAAGAGAGGAGTCCAGTACAGCTGCCAGAAACACAATTCTATTTATGGGGTTGGTCTGAGACTTTTGGGTATCAGTAGTGATCCCCACTGAAACCAGTACATTTTGGGCATAAGGCAGATCTGCTCTGAGTTTTTCTAGATCAGCTGCATAAATGAGGCAATCATCTAATTAGAAATACATCTAAATGAACTCTGTCCTGCAGAAGGCTATCATTGGGACTAGGCATTTTGTGAAAACCTTGGGTGCAATAGACAAGCCAAAGGGCAGAGAACAGAAATGATAATGCCTCACACCTGCTGTAAAGTGTAAGAACCTCCTGTGAGATTCTAATATGGGAATGTGGAGGTTTGCATCTTTTAAATCTAAAGTTACCATGAATGCACTGGGGGAGACCATGGAAAGTAGCTTTGCAGTGTTAGCATTTTTAATTTTGGGATCCGCAAGAATTGGTTGAGCACTGAAAGGTCCAGAATCGGACTCCAGGTACCGTCTTTTCTGGGAATGAGGAAAAGTCTTGAGCAAAAAACTTTTCCCTGTAAAGAGATTGGTATAGGTTCCACTGAGCCTTGGCTGCAGAGAAGCTACATTTGGTTTAATATCTCTGCCTTTTGGTTTGGAGGAATATCTAGGAAACCTGAATGAATTAGGGACCGTTTGCCATGGTCTTTGATACTGGAGCTGCCTCTGGCTCCTTTCCCTTTCAGTTCTCCAATGTGTAGGTTGATACTGAAAGGACTGGTGTTTGGTAGGGTAATTGTGGCTGAAATGAGGATGTTGAACCTGAAGAAAGTCCTTGACCATTTGCATGGATTTGGCCTTATCCTCCAATTTCTTCAGCATGGCCTCAGACTTAGGACCAAAAAGAAAGTCTTTTTTTTCAAAGGAGCATCAAGCTGATTGGATTTGACAAGTTCAGCAGGTCTCGGCCAGGCACGCCTCCTAATGACGATCCTGTGGCTGCTGCCCTGCAGGAAGCTTCCAGAGCATCACAGCCACAGTGTAAGGAGTACTTAGCTACTTAACAGCAAGAACTGCATATATCTAGCAACTCCTTAGAGAGGACCTTCTTTTCAGTCCCCACCAGTTTTTGTTTCATCTGGTCTAAAATAGTTTCCTGATACTTCACCATATGAAACTGGCAGCTCACAGCCCTCAAGACAAGGGTAGCAGAGGTGAAGACTTTCTTTCCAGACATGTCTAAGGCTCTGCTTTCTTTAACCATTGCTAGAAGGATTTTGGAAGTACTATCCTTCCACTCCCTCAGGGCCCAGAGTCACCACTTCAGGATCTGCCATTGGGTTCTTAAAAAGGTGTTTGTGGGAATCCAGAACCCTGTAAAATTTGTCAGGTTTTCGAAGGGCAGGGGGAAGGGAATCTGGTTGCAAAGAGGAATCCAGCAAGACATCATCTACCACCTCTAAGACTGGGAGAATGGCAAGTCCTGAGATTCCCATTTGAAGTGTTCCTTCAGGATATGCAAGGTCTCCCCAAAATAAATATCCTGGGAGGGTCTGCTGAGGCAAGCATCTAATCAAAATCCCCACAGGAAGCATTAGATAAATCCTCCTCAATGGTGGATTCATCATTATCATTATCATCCTCAGATTCAAGAGAGTCAAAAAAACTCCTGGTGAGAAATATCCCTCTTGCTTTTACCAGGAGAAGATTCAGGGATAGGGATGCATCTGGATCTGACCAAGGAAATTAAATCTTCAGCCAACCTAACTAGGTCCTGTTGATAAGCCTGGTTTGGGAGGAGAAACTGGTAGGTCTAGGCTGGGGCAAGGTGGATGAAGCTTTTTTGTGTGAGGCCTAAGGACGACATGCGCACTAGGACCCAGACAGACAACCAAATCCCGAGGACAGTGAGCAGAGGCAATCTCCTGAAGACACAAGGCACTAGACCCAACTGATAAGCTAAGTACTTCAGCTTGTAAGAAAGCAGAGGGACCCGGTGGTGTATCGGACTGTGAATGGGTCTCATTAGAGTGCTACAACTTCAGTCGCCGAAGAAGTTTGCAAAGATGTCTCACCTTCTTCAATGATCACAAGCCTAAGAAGACTGGTGGATGGCGAACACGCATCATCTGAGGCCCTAAGTGTGGAATGCTTTTCCTTTTTATGCTTAGGGAAATAAACTTCAGCTTGACCGGCAGACCAAAATGTTTAGCTAAAATTTTAGCCCTACACTTAACTGTTCTACTGTTAAAGCGAGTGCAGAACTGACAGTTAGAAACGTTGTACTGTGGGCCCAAACAAAATCACAAAAAGAATGAAAGTCTCGATGTGGTAGCTGCTTGCCACAGCAAAGACCGTTATTAACTCTCTGACAGTCAAGAAACGCTTGAGAAGTTTCTTAATGGGGTACCTAGCTTTAGACATCATCTTTCTCTGGTGCGAACTGACTGGCGCACTGACTAGCACTCTGCTTCAGGCTCCAAAGGTAAGAAATAACTGAGGTTATGGCACCAGATGACTCCTTTTACATCTGGCACTGTGACGTTGGACAGGGCATCTTCCAGTTTCTGGAGAAGGAGAAATTCTCTGGCAGTAGGGTTGGCCAAGAGATTCCATGGTAGGAAAAGCCATCAGTCTGGACAGCAACAGTGAAACATAAAGAACATCCAGACATCCTGTAGAAGTTTTAGAGATACTTCGGGAATTTTATGACAGGTTTTACAAAGCAGAGAAGTGTGGAAATCAAAAAAGAGTACAAATGGAAATATTTATGGAAGACTTGATTATGCCAAGGCTGGAGGTAGACAAAGCTCAACAACTAAAAGGTAAGACAGGAGATGATGAGATAAAAACAGTTATGTATAATCAATCTTCAGGAAACTTTCCAGGAACAGACAGTATTCCTGTGGAAGTCTGGAAGTCAAAAGGGAAGAAAGTGATAAAGAGCTAGAAGATTTTGTTTAACAGTATTTTAAAAGGAGTGGAAGCACCAATATCTTGGAAGAAAGCTACTGTGGCTGTGTTACCTAAACATAATAAAGACCTTTCAGACCCAGCTTCATATGGACTCGTTTCAATTTTAAACCATGATTAAAAAGTGTTTATATCTATACTAGCTAAAAGGTGTTGCCAAAATTGATATATATGGATCAGTGTGCTTTTGTGGAAGGCAGGCAAACATTTGACAACATTAATAGAACAGTTATGCTCCACAAGGAAGCAGAATATGAGAAAATACCTCTCTTGTTGGTGGGTCTTGATGTAGAAAAAGCATTTGACAGAGTAAGTTGAGATTTTATGAGTGGAGCATTGGAAGCATTTACATTCCCTGATAAAATAATAAGGTTAATTATAAGGATATATGAAGGATCAGAGGCAAGAATTAAAGTGGGAGGGTTTCCTTTCAGATAGACTGTGTTCGAAAAGTAGAACCAGGCAGGGGGTGTCTTCTTTCCCTTTATTTGCTTTATATTTACAGACACTGGCAAAGAATATAAGGGACTCAGAAACACAAGGATATCATTGATATGGTAATCAAGAAAAGATGGCTTTATTTGCTGAGGGTATTATTTTGTACCTGATAAATCCAGAAAAAGGACATCTTGGTGTTGTGGAACACTGACAGATTTAAGTCTTTTCAGGATATAAAATTAATGAAAATAAAACAAAGGTTATAACCGTAAATTATGTACCCTCACTTGGACTGGTTCAGCAATATCCATAATATGGGAGCATGACTAGATGAAGTATTTAGGAGTATGTTAAAAACGCTTCTGTTATGGCAGCTAATGATATGTGGGAAGAGACTAAAAAGATAATACAAAAAATGAGAAACTGAAAACTCTTACTTATGGATATGAATAATAAAACACAAGCAGTAAAAATGTTTTAGACCCTTTATTCTTGTATGTGGGTCAGGCATACTTTATCAACCCGAGGAGAAGTTGTGGGCAATAATTAATAAACTGAAGGAATTTATCTGGGAGGGGAAAAAGGGCAAGAGTTAAGTGGGATAATGTCATCCTTCCAAAAGAACAAGGTGGTTTAGGTTTACTTGATTTGAGTGGATATTTTAGAGCTACACAGTTAAGGCTCATATACAGAACACAAGCAGAAGGTTATAATTCAAAGTGGAAAAGGGTGATGATGAAGCAAGGCAGAAGTTAAAGAAATAGAGCAAGAGTGAGATTTGGATGCAGATCCTTAAGGAAAATAACAACAACCATATATAATATTATACTCAGAAAGTATTCTAAGAAATAAGCCTATACGAGAACTGAGAAAGAAGAAAGGACATTTTGATAATAGGTATGACTAAGTAGGAGTACAAAAATAGGCAAAGGGGACTGGAATTTACTGGAGAAACCAGGCAAAGAAACCAAGATACTGGGAGCAAATAACTCAAGAGAAAGGTAATAGAGTAGGATGAGGCCAATAAGACATCTGGACTGTTGTCAGTCTACAGACTGCCTTCCCTGCCAGGGCTTGACCTCAATCTACAGGCAAACAGAAAGGGATAGGGGGAATTTTAAGTGAAAGACCTACTCTGATAGAGCTTTTAAATTGAATCTAGAAGAGAAGCAGCTGTTAAAAAAGGGATAATTAGTAGGGCATATAAAATATTGAATGATAACTCTAAGAATCAATCAGAGGGGGTCAGAAAAGATTGGGGAGAGAGAGAGAGACTGGAAAAGCAATTTACAAGAAAACAATGGGAAGACATACGTATGGCTCCCAAGTATGCATCCAAGTTCAAAAGGTTTACGATCTTGGCTTGGAAGTGTTTGCATAGGCAGTTTCATACCCCAAGCAGACTTCAAAGTTTTCCTCAGGTAGACAGCAAATGTTGAAGGTGTGACGGAGAAGCAAGAGGTAACTGAGAACATATATTCTGGGGGTGAAATGAGCTGGCAACTTTTAAAAATTCCCTTCAGAATACTCATCATAAATACTGAGTGTTAAGTAAGAAAATTATCATTTTGACCTGAGATATGGGATTCAAACTGCCTAGACATAGTAATGCCTTATTAAGTTTTATTCTGTTGGCTACCAAAAAAGCAATTACTAGAAAATAGAAATCAAAGTCTACACCGACTGTATTTGGAGTATAGAATATCATACAAAAAAGATAAAAAATGAAAGCGGGATCTTTAGAAAAGGTAAGGAACAAATTAGAGGAGTGATGTTTAAGGGAAGGCAAGAATTCAACAATTTTTTGTACTGATAGCAGTACTCAAAATATATACAATGGATACACTACTTAAATGGAAAAATGTTATAATGCTTTGTTTTCCTTTCTGTTAATATATGCTTGCCTATGTCATAAGTGATAATGTAATAAGTAATATACAATGAACTTAAGGAGCAAGGACTGAAAAAGTGCAGGCTGCAATGGTTTAGGCAGATAACATGTACAAAAAAAGTACAGTTTTGTACCTACCATAAATGTAGATGTCCGAACTGGATAGCATCTGCAGTCATAACAACTGGGTTGTCCTGTCGTCAGGCAGCCCTTCGGTCGGCCGGATTCCAAAGTCCGGGTCCGGCTTCGGCTGATGTCGCACTTCACCCGACGTCAACTCTGCTGGTCTTCGGGTATAAAGGCATCAGCCGACGCCATTTTCCTCAGTGTTTCTTGCCCCAGATGCCAGTTGCCCTCTTGGAAGGCTAAATTTTGGGTAAATGCCAATGTTTCCAAAAAGATAGAAGGCAAACACAAAAAATAAGCATGTATGTACATATATACAAACAAATACACCATAAGAGACTCCCCCCACCAGCTAGCTATTAGGAGGGTAAATACCCTAGGAGTACCACAGAGGGGAAGGGAGGGTAATCCTGACTGCAGATGCTATCCAGTTCGGACATCTACATTTATGGTAGGTACAAAACTGTACTATGTCCTTCATGGATGCATCTGCAGTCATAACAACTGGGTAGAATACCATAGCCAACTAGGGAGGAGGAAGAATAGATTATGGTGTGGTTAGGATCCCTTGCAGTACAGCAGTGGCAAACCCTGCTCGGGATCTGGAATACAGGGGTAAATTATAATGCTTGGCAAATGTATGCACGGAGGTCCAAGTAGCCGCCTCAATAATGTCCTTGGTTGCCACTCCTCGTAAGAAGGCTGTGGTAGTGGCTGTTGCCCTTGTAGAATGAGGCCTTATGTTCTGTGGAATTGGTTTTCCATGGAAGGAGTAACAGAATCGTATGCAATTTCCTATCCATTTGGAGATTGTCTGTTTGGAAATTGCTTTTCCTTCCCTTCCTGTTGCATAGGCTACAAAAAGCTGGTCAGTTTTCTGTTACTTTTGTTCTGTCCAGGTAGTAGCGTAGCTGTCTAT
Source organism: Protopterus annectens (assembly GCF_019279795.1). Classification (NCBI taxonomy): domain Eukaryota; kingdom Metazoa; phylum Chordata; order Ceratodontiformes; family Protopteridae; genus Protopterus; species Protopterus annectens. The sequence goes on from NC_056728.1 coordinate 1,156,003,578, forward strand.
GTACATCCAAGGTATGCAGCATTCTTTCCCTCTGTTTTGTGGGTTGGGGAAGAAGGTAGGTAGGTGGATTGCCTGGTTTAAAGACACTCTGGATACCACCTTAGGCATAAATGTAGGATTAGTCCTCATGGACACTCTATCTTGGTGGAAGATTAGGAAGGGTTGTACTGCCATTAGGGCCTGAAGTTCAGAAACCCTCCTTGCTGAGGTTATTGCCAGTAGGAAAGCAGTTTTCCATGATAGATGCTGTAGGTCTGCTGTTGCTGCTGGTTCAAAAGGTGAGAGTGTCAACTTTTCTAGCACAAAGTTCAAATCCCAAGCTGGCAATGGTGGTTTCCTAGGAGGTTTTACATTCTTGATCCCTCTGAGGAACTGCCTGAGTAGAGGATGTGAAAAGACAGGTGGATCAAAGCTGTATTCTGCTGAAACAGCTGATGCATGTATCTTGATGGAGGAATAGGACAGGCCTGTATGTAGAAGCTCTGCCAAGTACTCCAGAATGTTAGCAATATCTATATTCGACACATCTTTTCCTCTTTCAGCACTCCAAATGACAAACCTTTTCCATTTTCCTGCATAGTTCCTTCTTGTTGAAGGTCTGCGGGCTTCAAGGATAATGTCTTTAACCCTTTGGGAAAGATCTGGATTAGTTGCTGCTATGTGATGTTCCATGCAGTCAGTTGCAACGTTTTTAGGTTTGGATGCATTATGCTGTAGTTGTTCTGAGTTAACATCAAAGGCATCAGGGGTATTGACCACATTTTGTCCCGAGACATGCTCCTCAGCAATGGGTACCAGTGTTGTCTTGGCCAGTTCGGAGCTATCAGGATTATCCTTGGACGTTCCTCCTTGATATTTAGTAATACCTTGTGTATCAAGGGAAGAGGTGGGAATGCATATGCTGTCAGACCTTTCCAGCTGAAGGAGAGCGAATCCACTTTCCATGCAAGTGGATGGAATGTCCTTGTGCAGAATTTTTTGAGCTGGTGATTGAGAGGGGAAGCGAATAGATCTATCTGTGGCATTCCCCATTTCTTTGCGATGGTCTTGAAGATGTCCGGGTGTAGCATCCATTCGTGAGCATCCGAGGTGGTTCTGCTTAACATGTCTGCTAGAGTGTTCTCCTTTCCCGGTACAAATATTGCCTGTAACTGGATGTTGTAGCTGAGTGCCAGGTTCCAAAGATCCAAAGTCATTCTGCATAGGGGGTATGAATGAGTGCCTCCCTGTTTGTTGATGTACCACATGACTGTGGTGTTGTCTGTCCTTATCATCAAATGGCCTTCTTTGAGGAATGGTCTGAATTTTTGGATTGCCAGTTTTACTGCCAGCATTTCTTTTAGGTTGATGTGCAGGTGAAGCTGGTGCTGCGTCCACAATCCTTGTACGCATTTGTCCAGCATGTGAGCCCCCCATCCTAGGTCTGAGGCGTCTGTTGTGATGGTTTGGCTTGCTTGATAGTTGTGAAAGGGTAGGCCTGGGTTTGACTGGCATGCTTGAGCCCACCATAGGAACTCCTGTTTTAGGCATGGGATTAGTGGAATTTCTGCTTCTAGGCTGTGCCTGTGTTGGGACCATAAATTCTTTAGGTACCACTGTAGTTTTCTCATATGCAGTCTGGCATGTGGAACCAAGATTATGCATGATGCCATGAAGCCCAAGGCCTGCAGAACTTTTCTTGCTGTTAGCTTGTTCTGTTTTGTTAGTGCCAAGAAGTAAAGAGGGAGTTCTTTTTGTTTTTCTGCAGTTAGGAATGCCATTTGTTTTACTGTGTCCAATTCCGTGCCCAAGAATGTCCTTGTTTGGGATGGTATCAGCCTTGACTTTTGTAAATTGACTGTGTATCCCAGTGCTTGTAGCAAGTAAATGACCCTTTGTAAATCTGTTGTCAGCTTGCTTTTGTTGTCCCCTTGTAGCAGGCAGTCGTCCAGGTATGGATAAATTTGGATTCCCTGTAGTCTGCAGTGGGCGATTACTGATGCCAGGCATTTTGTGAATACTCTGGGCGCAGTAGATAAGCCAAAGGGCAATGCTGAGAATTGATAGTGCTCTGATCCTGCAAGAAATCTGAGGTATCTTCTGCAAATTGGTCGAATGGGGACGTGCAGGTATGCCTCCTTGAGATCTAGAGTTACCAGCCAACACTCCTTGCCCAGCATGGGAAGAAGTTGCTGTAGGGTCAGCATTTTGAATTTTGGGACAATGATGTATGTGTTTAAGGTGGACAGGTCGAGAATAGGTCTCCAACTTTTTTCCTTTCTTGGAACTAGGAATAGTCTGGAGTAGAATCCTTTGCCTTGTTCTGTTATTGGTACTCTTTCCACAGCTCTCATCTTTGTTAATTGCATTATCTGCTGTAGAGCTTCTGTTTTTTGATTTGGAGGCAGGTTTGGCATTCCTCTTTTGACTGGTAAAGTGTGGAAGTGGAACCGGTAACCTTGGTCTATGGTTTGCAAAATCCACTTGTCTTTTGTGATATAGTGCCAGTTCTTCGAAAATAAGGTTAATTTTCCGCCTAATGGTGCTGCTATTTGTTCCCTGGTAGGCGGAGTTAGAATCAAGTCACTGTGATTGTCCTGTTGTAGTGGTAGTGGCTGTGTCTGTGCCTCTGTTATTACCTTGCCACTGTCGACCTCTGTAGGCACCCCCTCTGGATTGATTTCTGCCTCTGGAACGTCTATTCCTGCCCCTTTGGGATCTTGTGGAGTCAGGAAAGGACCAATTTTTGGCAGGCCAGTTCCTGCTAAACCTTGGGGGCTGGACCTGCAAGAAATCTTTAACCGTTTGTACAGATTTTGCCTTTTCTTCCATTTTCTTCATTACCTGCTGGGCAGGTGTACCAAACAAACTGGCCTTATCCATAGGAGCATCTAATAACTTAGCTTTAACATGATCCGGTAAGACCTGTTCCTTCAGCCATGCATGTCTTCTTATCACTGTGCCAGTCATGGCTGATCTAAATGAAGCCTCCAGTGCATCATAGCCACATTTTAAGGAATGGTTACTAACCTGTTGTATGTTATTTACCATTTCTAATACATATTTCTTATCTATAGAGTCATCAGAGGATAGCTTTTTAGTTAACTGATCAAGCATAAACTCTTGGTATTGTATCATGTGAAACTGACAGTTTAAAGCTCTAGCTGAGAGAGTAGCAGAGGTGTAAACTTTTTTGCCCCATCTGTCTAAAGACCTGGATTCCCTTTCAGAAGGAATAGGGTTTTGCTGTGGTCGAGGCTACTGCCTTAGGCCCCTGGGATATAGTTTCGGGTCTGCAAGTGGGGCCTTGTATAGGTGATGATGAGTGTCTGGCACCCTGTAAAATCTATCTGGTTTGGCAGGGGCTGGAGGTAAGGAATCTGGTGCAGTGCAGACATCATTAAATGCATCGTCCACAACAGAGAGGACAGGAGGTATAGCTAAGGGCTTGTGTTGTGGTAGGTGCAGAAAAGTCCTAAGTCTTTTTCTGGAATCTGAGAAATCCTGTTCCTGCCATTGGAATTGTTCTCTCATGGCATGTAAGGTTTCCCCAAAGGAGAATTCTTCTGGTGGAGAAGCAGCTGGAATGGATTCTTCAGCATCTGAGTCTTCATAATTGGAGAAAGGAGCCTCTGGCTGGTCTGTAATATCTGAGTCATCCGCAGAATCATCAGAGGACACAGGCTCGGGGGGCTCTGATCTAGGTCTCTTTTCTGGGGGCTGAGAGGCCCTGTCTGGGTGAGATTGAGATCCCTAATTAAGGATATTAAATCTTCTGCCAGAGTAAGCATTTGTGAACTAGAAGTGGGCCTGGTTGAGGGGGGTTTAACAGGCACTGATTTAGTAGATTTGGCTGCTTTAGCCCTGGCAAAGGCCTTAATAGACATGGCTGCAGGAGGCCTAGCAGCACCACGTGCTGGGGTAGAGACATCCAAAGGGATGGTGTCTGATAAGTCACTAGTAACCACTGTTGTAGGTAAAATTTCTGAGGCCGATTCAAGTAAAGAAGCAGGAACCTCAGTAGTAGTCATTGATTCGGCTGTACTTTGATCAGTTTTCTCGGTTTCGGCCGAAACCGAGACACTCGCGGTTTGCTTAACCATGGTTTCGGCCGAAACCGCGGACCGCGAGTGTCTGTATTTTTCTTTGCGTTTTTTAACAATTTGGGTAGTCGGAGGATCCGACGGCATAATGTACGCAAAATCTGAGCCGAAAAACTGTTCAGCAAACTCCGACCGACGCCTAAGCGTTCGTCAGTTGAATGAAGCACAGGCCGAACAGGCTGCTACGTCGTGGTCTGGGCCTAAACAAGGCAAACAGTAAGAGTGGAAATCTTTATGAGGTATTTGTTTCCCACAAGTTAAACAGTTATTGACTTTTTCTGACATCGGCTGAGGCAAGAAAGAGTCCCCAACGGGGTACTTAGCTTTTAGAAGTCTTCGAAGTAGTATTCGGTAGTAGTAATCTCTGGATCTGACCGACCGGCACTTGCGAACAGCTTCTGCTTCGGGCGCCACGCGGCAAGAAAGACTGAGGAAAAAGGCGTCGGCTGATGCCTTTATACCCAAAGACCAGCAGAGATGACGTCGGGTGAAGTGCGACATCAGCCGAAGCCGGACCCGGACTTTGGAATCCGGCCGACCGAAGGGCTGCCTGACGACAGGACAACCCAGTTGTTATGACTGCAGATGCATCCATGAAGGACATCAACTGTCACCACCCTCCAGCTTGCTGATGTACAAAACATCACTTGCATTGTCTGTGTTACCATGACAGTATCCAAGGAAGGGAGTCCTACAATGCTTGCAAGTTTACAGGAACTGCATCCTGGGCTCTGTATGTGATCATGCACCTTTGACAATCTGCCACTGACAATATACATTCTAGAGTACAAGCTTCTGTGGTGGTAGGGGTTAGGAAAGGAATACCCAGAGTTAGGTTTGGCATATGCACCTCCAGTGCAGGTGATGCTTGCATGAGCCAACAGATCTTTATTAGCTGCAACACAGACTATCTCAGCTAGCACCACTGGACCCTCAGCACCCAATGGAGCACTGGCGTATGGAATCTGATTAACAGAACAATGTGAATGGCTGCTACCATGAGTCCCAGGTATTGAAACACACATAGGATGTTGCTAATTGAACTCGGGTTATGTGAAAATCTGCTTTCCGGTGAAAAGCTTCCCAAACTTTGCAAGGCAGCATATCCAATGCCAAGTGCAGTCTCCACCTAAGAAAGCATAACATCCCACATGCATCTGATAAATGACAGCAGCAAGGAGTCAGTTTTCTAGGTAACTGACAAGTCTGACTTCTTACAGCTTCTGGTTTGCTCTAGCCATTGACATACACTTGGTGAGCATCTTGAGGTCTGCTGAGGTGAGTCTAAAAGAAACCATCCAGAGAACAAGCTCCTTTTCAGAAGTATACAAACCTCAAGGATTCCTTTACAATTTTTATGTGGAGGCTAACATCCCAGAGGTCTAAACAGCACATTGTGTCATTTGGAGAAAAGGAACAATCAAACTGCACTGCGATTATAATAAAGGATTCTACTAGATTAACTAATTTAGGTAACTGTGGTCTAGAATGGGCCTTGGTTCCTTGTTTTTCTTGGAACTAAAAGAATCTGGAGTAAAAGCTGCATCCGCTTTGCTATGGTGGGACCTCATATACGGCTCATTTCTGTACAAAACAAGACAAATGATGAAACAGGCATCTCAAACCACATAGGCACAGCTAGACAGCTTTCAACAACTTAAAAACTGCTTACAGAAAAAAAAAGTGCTCTCTTGATGTTGTGGCACATCAGGGTATGGTGGGAAAAGGGTCTGGACATAGTTACAACAGGTATTGTGATAAGTAGTTCATGTGACTGTCATCCAAGCAGATAGGTGGAGGAATAAATGATATACAACTGCCTCCAGAGTGGGAAGTAAGGCAACGCTTCAGGGAATTGACTGCTGCCCACCTACAGTTAGACCACTGTATCCCTCTTTTTATCACCTCCTGCCCCCAGTACCATCCTGGAAGTTACTGTTGCCTTGTCTACTCCTTATGGAATCTACATTATTCCACTGAACCAGAACTAATATAGGTTGCACTGCTTTCTGGAAAAAAGGCGACAAGAAATTTTAGACTTCACACCGAGAACTTATAAGGTTTCTCTCCTCCTCCATACTCTTCAAGTGAATCCTAACCAATGGACTGAACCAAAGATACTCTGCCATCAAAAGGAGAATTAAAAAATGGTGCCTAAGCAAAATCAGTAGCATGTAATTTAGCCCTAAATTCAGAGTCATGGTGCCTCTCTATGCCACTAGTGACTATAGTCTGGGAAAAAGCTCAGGCCACTATTAGGGTCAGCTGGGAGTTGACTGGAAAGTATGAAACAGCTGATGAGAGCAGGGACAGGGATTGTTGCCTGTGTGACCTCCAATACAGACCAGGAGCCTCAAACTAAAAGCTGACATAGGGGTAGTGACAGGGGATATTTTGCCTATTGGGTGGGTGTGCACACCAGGTGTGATGATGTCACTGCATGTTGCACCCCCCCCCCCCCCAGCAGGGATGCTGACAGGCTACTGCTAAATGATGGCTCCAACAGCACTATCTGTTGCTCATCACTGGGCCCTTGCTTTTACGAATTACTCTTTAGACTGACATCCCGCGAATTGTGGGACCCACTCAGTGAACGGTTATGTCCAGGACTGCCAGAAAGGAGCTACACGGGTACAAGAGAAGGATCAGTCCATGCGGATATAAGCCTGATGGCAAGCAGCGAGCCAGATAGGGTATGAGAAGGTTAACAACCAGGCATGCTGGTGCCTACTGCTCCAGCTGCATCATCTGCAGAAGACACTTGATGAAACTAAATAGTGAGAGTTGTTAAGAACAATATGGTTGCAAGATGAAACTGAAGTTTTACTTTCAAGTCTCTGTTGGGTACAGCCTCCAGTGACCTCACCCATTTCATCAGCTGGCTCTTGCAGTAATCTAAACATGCCAGACACATAATTTACCACCTTTACGGTGAAGAAGAAAGTACTGTAGATATCCTTCCCAAACATGTCCATCACTCTCAAACCCTTAGATGGTAGATGGATATCAGACCTCTGAAGCAGGAGCCTTTTTAAAGGCTGCCACTGTAACCATGCAGTCGGACTTGGGTGTCTCCAGCCAGCAGTTCAGTCCCTGGGGAGGTTGAAGGATCCTGTCTGGTCCCTTCAGGTCATGTAGGTTTTCCCCATGCTGTCTGTACCACGAGCTCCAACAACGTACCAACTGGGGTGGGAGAAGACCACCAAGGAGATTGGCTGATTGGGTATGTACAGTGAAATGCCTCTTTAAGATGTACGGAGGAGAGGACAGAGGATCTCTTGACCATCCTTCCTTTTGCCACATCAGCTCTAGTATTTTCTTAGACTTGGGGTCTTCTCACAGAATGAGTCTTATCCTCAATGTCTGGTGTGGACCACTCTTAAAGAGTCCAAGTGCTTCCACTTACACAAATGCTTGCTTCCTGGCCATAAAAAAAAAAAAAAAAAAAAAAAAACAGATCAGGTATGCTTCAGACATCCCACAGAGGCTCAGTGATCCCTCTCTGTCCTTATATGAAAGATGGGTAGGGGAGTGTAGATTCCAGCAATAGTTTGTCAGCCTAGGCTATGGTCACTACATGCACCAAGGTAGGCAAATGAGTCAATACAAACATCTTCCGAGACAATGTTCATAGCTGCCATGTAGTCGAGAAGATCAAGCCCATGGGGCTAGAACACACAGCCATTGAGCGTAACCTCAGATGAGGACACTGACCCCTACCTTGAATCCCCAAACCAGATTGCGGAGGTCAAAACCCTTTCTGACCCCAAGACTAATGTCAAAGGCCCTGACCTTAGAGGCTAGAAGGCTGACCCAGTAACCCCCAACAATGGTCTGGAGGAAGACTGTCTTGATTGCAGTACTAAAAGTACAAGTTCAGTCCCTCAGGTCAATTCTGTGACATCTAAGGAACCAAAATCATGCATATGGCTGCAAAATCTACAAAAAAAAAAAAAAAAAAAAAGAATCCCAGGGTTGAGACTGCCACTGAAGCCACCACCTCCATCAGTGTCAATATTGGCACTTCCGGGTCCATTCTTGGTCTCACAGACACTACAACAGGCATAGAGCCCACTGTGGATGCTGGTGAGCAGTAAAACAGAAGGGAATTACCCACTCCAAAATCAATGGAAGGGGTGGCCTTTGGCAGCCTTCTACAGTGTGGTTACAGACATTTATGTCCATAGCAACCTTCCTCATCTTCATGCAATCCAGTTTTGGAGAAATGCTGCACTGAGACTTAACTGACCTAGAGTGGAAGGACCTAGAGGAGTTAATCTGATGGAACTTTGCACCTGATATAGAAGCCACAATGATGGAAACGCCATCATAAACCACTTAAAAATATACTGACATGCCTGAAAAGTACTCCAAACAATTTTGACAAACTCAATGATATAAAAAAAAAAAAAAAAAAAAAAAAAAAAAAAAAAAAAAAAAAAAGCAATGTACAATAAAACACAATCGGGGAAAAAACAAATGATGAAAAACAAGAAGTTATGTACTCACCATAATGTTCGATGTATGTAGTCCATCTCGCCTCACATTCTTACCCGTGGGTTAGGAGCCGAATATCGGCTCCGACTCGGCCGATTATACTAGCTTGAAGTCTTTCATTGGCTGGGCTAAGCAGGTATCCCATGGTGCACTACTCCATATCCCCAGATCTAGTTTGCTGCGAAACTCATTTGTACTCCATGTAAAGAATAAGCTAAGCAAGGGAACTCTGCAGATGACAACCTAACCTACAAATCCTCCAGGCAGGGGGAAGGTGGGAGGGTAAGTAAGAATGTGAGGGCGAGATGGACTATATACATCGAACGTTATGGTGAGTACATAACTTCTTGATGTTATGTAGTCCTATCTCGCCTACATTCTTACCCGTGGGACAGCGTCCCTAGCACCTACATCCTGGGTGGCTCATAGGAAAATACTCCTGAGAACTGTGAAGCCAAAGGAAGACCTGCCCCTGGTGACCACGTCCAATTTGTAATGAGAAACAAATGTGTGAGGAGAAGCCAAGTAGCTGCAGCACATATATCATCCATTGACAATCTGGCTTGATAGGCTGTGGATGTGGAAACAGCCCAAGTAGAGTGAGCCTTGACTGGAAATGGCAGATCTTTACCTCCTGCTTGATAGATGAAAGAGATACAGCTAGATATCCATCTAGACAGTGTGACCCTGTTTTCGGTTTTCGGAAAAAGAAACAAAAAGTTGGTCCGACTTCCGGATATCTTTTGTTTGGTGTAGATAGAAGCACAATTGTCTATGTACATCCAACTGGTGAAATCTAAATTCTGCCTTGTTGGAAAAGTGGGGAAAGAAAACAGGCAGCTCAATGGACTGATTTAGGTTAGACACGGAAGCCACTTTAGGAAGGAACGAGGGGTTTGGTCTGACAGAGACCCTGTCTTTATGGAAGATTAAATATGGGGGTTTGATAGAGAGGGCTTGAATTTCTGAAACTCGCCTTGCTTAAGTGATTGCTGTTAAGAAGGCTGCTTTCCACGTCACAAATTTCAACTTACAGGTAGCTGCAGGCTCAAAAGGTGGTAAAGTAGGGGCTTGTAGAACAAAATTGAGATCCCAGGGCATGATAGGTTCAGACACCGGTGGACGGAGCAATAGAGTACCTTTCAGGAATGCCTTGCACAGTCTATGTGCAATGAGACTAGGCTCATTCGCTACGTGGAAATTAGAGATCGCTGCCAGTTGAACTTTAATGGTGGCTGATGCGGAACCCTGATGGAAAAGCATGGACAAAAACTCCAGAACTGAAGCTATTGGAGCTGTGTAAGGATCAATGCCTCTGGTATGTGCCCAGATAGAAAACTTTTTCCATTTACTAGAATAATTTTTTCTAGTGGATGGTTTATGAGAGGACGATAATATATGAACCACTTCTGGTGAAAAATTATGAAGTCTGACTAACGCTGGAAGTGGAGTAGCCAGGCTGTCAACCGGAGGGTCATTAGGGAGGGGTGGAACTGTCCCAACATGTGTGTCAGTAAATCTGGTTGAGGATCCAGAGTCCAAGGAGTGTCCACAGTGAACTGCTGAAGAAAGGGGAACCAAACTTGGCAAGGCCAGTGTGGGGCAATCAGAATCATTCTGCTCCCCAAGGATTGCGCTTTCTGAATCACCTTTGACAGCAAGGGAAACGGAGGGAAAGCATAAAGCAGACCGGAGGGCCAATCGTGAACCAGAGCGTCCCTGGGTGACTCCCCCTGTGGGGGGGGGATCAGCGTGAAGTAGTTGCTGCATTTCGCATTGGGGGGGCTGGCAAAAAGGTCGCAGCAAGGCTGACCCCATCTGCTGAAGATTCGCTCTGCAACTCTGTAAGGCATCAGGATAGCTCTGCTTAGTCTGTCCGCAATCACGTTGGACTTCCCCAGAATGTGCATTGCCACTAGAAACTGTTGGGAAGTTACTGCCCAATGCCACACTCGCATGGCCTCTCTGCAAAGAGGGCAAGACCTGGTTCCCCCTTGCTTGTTCAGATACCACACTACTGACATGTTGTCTGAGTGTATCGCAATCGTCCCTAGAGGAAGAACATTCTGAAGTGCCTGCAACGCAAGAAGCACTGCTCTCATTTCTAGGATGTTTATCTGCAGATGTATCTCGTGTTCTTGTCACGTGCCTTGGACTGTCCTGCCAAGATAATGCCCCCCCACCCCATCTGGGAGGCGTCCGTGGGCACTGTGGCAACCAGGATGGGTGGAACGAAGGGATTTTCCCCCGTCCAAATTGTTGGTGCACAGCCACCAACCGAGGTCCTGCTTGCATCTTTCCGTGAGTAAGATGGGATGAGACAGTGGAAGTCTTTGGAACGACCATTGAACAAAGAGGAGCCATTGGAGAATTCTCATGTGTAATCTTCGCTAGGGGGACCAACATGATTGTTGCTGCCATGGTCCCTAGAAGCTGGAGAACCCATCTTGTCTTCGCTTGTCTCAGGGGCATCAGCACATGTATCTGTTGTTGCAGTACTCTGATCCTTTCTTGCAGTAAAAATGCTCGCATTCAAATGGTGTCTAATTCTGCTCCTATAAAGGTGACACGCTGTGAGGGCAATAAGGCAGATTTTCCCAATTTATTATTATACCTAACTGGTGACATAGACTGATGGTAGCGTCCCTGGTTTGAACTAGTTGATGCCTGGTGGGAGCGGTAAGGAGCCAGTCATCCAGATACGGAAACACCTGGAATCCCTGATGTCTCAAGTGAGCCGTCACCACCGCCATACACTTGGTGAAAACCCTGGGGGCGGTGGGAGACCAAAGGGCAGGGCTCGAAACTGGAAATGACTGGCTCCCAGCCGGAAGCGTAGGTGACTCCTGGATGCTCTGTCCATCTTCACATGGTAGTAAGCATCCTTGAAGTCGATGGAGCACATCCATACCTCCTCTCCAACAATGGGAGAATCGATTGAAGTGTGACCATACGGAACTTGGACTTGTGTACGTAATTGTTCAGTTGGCTGAGATCTAATACGGGTCTCAGGTCCCCTGTTCTTTTCGGCACCAAAAAGAATCTTGAGTAAGTCCCTAATCCGATTTGGTCTGAGGGGACAAGCTGGATGGCTCCTTTTTCTAGCAGCAGTGAGACCTCTGAGGCTGCTTGATCCCTTTGACTAGGTGGTACATCTGGGATTCTTCTGATTAGCAGGGGTTCTGATGAGAATGGAATGAGATGACCTCCGGAAACTATCCGTGATACCCATCGGTCCTGGGTAATGCTTTCCCAGGCTTCCGGATATAAGGAAATTCGACCCCCGACTAGCTCTGGATAAGCACAGTCGGGCACACCCTCAGCAATGAGAGTATGGACAGCCATGAAAAGATTTGCGGTCTCCCGAATTGCGGGGGCCCCCTCTGCCTCTGGGGCAACGTCTCCCTGAATAACCCCCCCCCCTGCCTCTGGAAGGGGGTTTACCTTGTGCGGCAGGGAAAAACATCTGTGATTTCTTGAACCACACCCCCCCCCCCCCCACTGGGCCTTGGGATAAGGCCTAGAAGGAAGGGAAAAACGGACCCCTACGGCAGACAGGGTCTTTCCCTCTTGCTCGCACCTGGTGAAGGTGTCTTTCACTTTGGTCCCAAACAAGGAGGAACCATCAAAGGGGGCGTTAGTGAAGGAAGACTTGAAGGCCTCCGCAAAGTGACACAGGCGCAGCCAGGCTTGCCTTCTAAGGGCGACCCCTGAGCTTGCTGCCCTACTGGCTCCCTCGGCTGCATACGAAATGAGCCGCATGGATGAGTTAATGATAGAGTTGAGGGTAGAGACCTGGGCGTTAACCGTCTGAGCCACCGCCTCAGGTACGTTACCCGCAAGAGTATCTCCTAACTCTTTGAGGAGATCTCGCTGGATCAGAGGGAAGTGAGACAAGTAATTCAGTGACCGTAATGTGAAGGTTGCTGACGAGAGGGTATGCTTCCCGTACCGATCCATGGTCCTAGAGTCCTTGTTAGGAGGATGGACGGATGAAGAAGACTCTGCTACTTCCTTTTGGGTGGCTGCCGCCACCACCATGGCATCTACAGGGACTCCTTTAGATAGAAACTCTTTGCCCTGGGGGGTGGAAAGAAACTTGGGATGCCTGGGCACGGGCTCCACAGAATCGGGGTTCTCCCACACCCTTCGACAAATGAGGTCAAGGAGTTTGAAGGGTGGAGACTCCCAGGAGGCGGAGGGTTGAGCACCAAAAGCCTTAAGGAATACTGACTCCTCCTTGGAAGGGGCTCTGGAAGGCCAGTCACCTCTTTGTTTCAGTATCTAAAGGATATCGGAGAAGGAAACATCATCAGAGGATGACTTGGGGAACCCCCTCAGATTCCTCGAGGTCAGTATCAGAGGTGAGGGACTCATCTTGGGAGTCTATGTGCTTCCTCTTGCACGTTTTCTTTCTGGGGGGCTCCTCAGGCACAAACTCTGAGGGACCCTCAGAAATATGGGGACCACTCATGGGGGTATCCCCTAGGCCCTGGTGCTCCACTGTCCATGGATGGATGGTGATCAGAAGCTCTCACCGGAGTGGAGGGGGACAGAGCGACCGACCCACCAGATGTAGATGACGATCTGGCCAGTGCGGTCCTCATAGCCTCGAAGGCCAGCCCCCCCCGAATCAGAGGAGCGACCAGTCTCAGAGGCCATGACGGGGGTTGGAGTTCCCCGAGCCGATGCACCGAGAGGGAGGCTCGGAGCCGAAGTAAGCCCCGAGATGTCCGTCTCGGGACCGACCGAAGAATCCCGAGTCCCAAACCCCGAGGACGGAGCCGATGGGGTCGGAGCCGATGCCGGCACCGATGGAGCCGAATGGGGCATCGGAGCTGGCCTAGAGACATCACGCGGTGCCGAACACTCCGGCTCTGAAGACAGAGATGCGCTAGGAGGAGGAATGATCGAAGACTGGATCGGGACAGGCTCCGGAGCCGACTGGGTTGGAGCCGAAAACAATTTTGCCAAAACCGGTGACTGGAGGGGCCTCTGAACCACCCTATCCACATCCACATCTGAAAAGGTCCTGGAGGATTTGGAGGACAGGGATGGAGAATGCGATCTCCTCTCAGGAGAAGCTGGTCTGAGACTGGGCGATCGGCTCCTAGAAGGTTCGAATACAATTGGAGCCGATGCCGGTTCCATCAATACCGATCCTTCCTGCGGCCCCGAGGACAGTGGAGCTGAGGTCGTCGATGCAGTTTTAGATATCTTCTCCAGGGCTCTGATGAAGCTGACGGAGCCAGAGATCTCTTCTTTGACTTGCCAGATTCAGACTTACCGCTAGAAGTAGAATCCATAGCCTCTTCAAAAGAGGGTTTTAAAAGTCCCTTTAAGATTAGCTTATTCTTTCTCTCTTGGAGAACTCTTGGGCTAAACGCATAACAAAAACTGCATGATTCCTGCAGATGGATGGCTCCTAAGCAGTAGACACAAATAGAATGCCCATCGGTAATGGACATTTTATACCCACATTTCGAGCACTTTTTAAAACCGGAAGGTTTGTGCTCCTTGGTATCCTTAGACATATTAACTACTGAGCTCACAACGCAAAACCAAGACTTTCACAAATACAGGAGTTCACTCTAAAGGCGGGAATGACTCTAGCAGTAACCAACACTAAACAGTGATCAAACCACACCAAAAACTAGCACACACTTAAAAAAGGGATAGCAAACCACAAGGAAGGGTAGCCAAAACCTCTAATCTAAACGGTTTGGACCTACTGACACAGAAGGCACAGAGGAGAACTAGGCCCTCTAACTGAAACGGGCCTAGCCCGAGGGAACAGTAAGAGGGATACCACACAACAATCACACAATCCTAAACTAGACAACTTTTAGACAATTTGAGACACACTAGACAAATAGCTATGAAAATAGCTTTTTATATGAATCAAAACTTTTCTTAGTCAAGAAAAAGAGGGTACTTAACCACAGCCAAGCGAGACCATGTCCGAGCTACACGAGCGGCAAACGAGATCTGGGGATATGGAGCAGTGCACCATAGGATACCTGCTTAGCCCAGCCAATGAAAGACTTTGAGTTAGTATAATCGGCCGAGTCGGAGCCGATATTCGGCTCCAAACCCACGGGCAAGAATGTAGGCGAGATAGGACTACATAACATCATGTGGATTCTTGGCACTTGCCTCAGTATGAAAGAGGAAATTGAGAGGGACTTGTTACACACCTACCTATACTGCCTGTAAATGCTCCAAGCATGGTCTTGGCAGTAGACTTAAGCCTTTCTACCCACTAATTTGCATGTACAGGATAAGGAAAGGTTTCAACTGTTTTACCCCACAGCTTTTCCACAAACAAGTCAGTAGGTCTGTTGTGAAGTTAACCTCTCTCTGTCAGTATTTCCTGGGAAAACTTACCCTGGTGAAAATTTCTAACAGTATTTGGCACCTTTTCCTAACTCAACAGAGGACAAAACCACTGCTTCAAGGTACCTAGCAAAATAACCTACCACCATCAAAATACACCTCTGTGGATGGTGAGTACTGGGAGTTCCCACAATATCCACAGTTACCTTCTGAAACAGTTCTTCATAAACAAGCAACAGGACCAAAGCAGCTTTAGCTAGGTCTCCCGACATGTCGACTTTTTGGTGCTGCTCACATGTCTTGCAGTACCCTTCTCAGTTTTGCAATACTTGGCTAATAACATTTTTTGCACATTTTTTTGCATGCTTTATGCCCAAATGGCCTGAAAAAGGAGCATCACAAGCTATGGCACTAACTGCCTGAAAGTAGGCTCTTGAAAGTACCAACTGCTGAATCAATAGTCCCTCTAACTCCTCCATTAGAAGCCATTGTCCAATTATGTGGCCTTGTCCTAGCATACAGACTTCTGGCCTTTGAGAATCAGAATCCTCCTTAGCTACCTCTCCCAAGTTCTGTACGGTGGAATTTCAAAAACTGTGCCCATCTCAGCTTTCTGTAACCCTCCACAGTTCCCTTTCCAATGGAAGTCTAGTATTTTTTGAAAAATGTGTCTCAAACTGAGGCTTGCTGCTACCGACCCACTCTTCCTCTACAGTAACCTCTTCAAGAGTGAGATCAGTACCTTTTGACAACTGCTGTTCAAAATTCAAGCTTATTTTTACAATATATATCTTTTCTGGAGCAGCTACATCAATAGCCTCTGTTGAAGGTGAACGTACTGACTACCACCCCACACTTCCTTCATAATGTGAGTACTTCTATGTCTATATGCATGTACGTAACATACTCAGTTCATCAAAGTAATCTGCTACTGGAATGTCTTCCAGGCTATTATTAAACAGTGCCACCCCCTAACATCCCTATCCCCTTAGTAGCCCAGATGAATCCTAACTATGACACAAGAAAAGATGTTCCTCTCACAGCCTCAAGTGAAGTATATTGCCCTAGTAAATAATGCTATTCACAACTGCAGGATTAATAACAGTTCTGTTTGGTGCAACATCCCTCTTATCAATAGTTTTTCTACCCTCTCCGGGGAGGGGATACAGGCCTTTGTGATAATCTGCAGCAAATGTGGTTTCAAGACCACCCACCACTGCTGTAATGTTACTGCTGTTAGCTCCTTCATATTTTCTATTCTCTACCCTGTTTTTTTTTTTTGCATACCTGGCTCATACACACTCCATGTTACACTGGGCACATTAAACCAAAGACCTTGTTGTATACCGGAACCCTTGTTTTTTCCCCTCTAACTATGGAACTGGAGCTGAAAGTTTAGACCATCTCCTAATGGATTCCCTTATTCCCATGTTTAATGCTGCATACCACCCCTTTGTGCAGTTGTACCCTGAAAGCAAGACAGAATATTCCCTTTTTAACCATCTCCTCAGCAGTGTTACAACCTCCATCTGTTAACCAGATTTTCAAGTCTTCAAGCAAAGTACTGAGAGCTTGCTGCCTTGTTATAAAGTCTCCCAAAAATGTTAACAGTAGTGAATGGACATTCCTTCACCTAACTATTAAAGTATGCGCTTATTCCAGCAATGAATATCATGGACTTTCTTAATTTCTACCTATATTTTCTAATCTTTTTTTTCTATACGCTTCAGATGTAAGCTTAATGAATTTAAAAAGCACACCTAACCTCACCACAATCTAAACAGTCAGACTTCTACTTTTTTTGAAAAAGCAAGCATTACCTTACCCAGAGCAGAGAATTTAAAAATTACCTTTCACTGTCCGATGTGTGCCGAATACACACACACACACATTCAAATGGCGGACTTAAACTATCAAAGTCATCCCTTACCTTATAATACAACAATGTAGCAATGACTCAAATTCAGGGTTCAATTTTACCCCACACACTCATGTGCCCTTGGCAAAATGCAAGAAATTCTCTCTCAAGATGCATCTTTTCTCTCTTTCCCTCACAATGACCAGATTTTGTGCTGTCACTTCTGTTCCTCTGCTGCAGTATCATTGCTCTTGCGCTCTCTTTCTATATTCTCTCCCTCATCTCTTTGCAGATCTAATCAAGTCTCTTAGCTGCTACAAGGTGTCTCGTCTCCAGTCTCAGCTTGGCGCTACTATGATTCACGGCAAGGAATCAACTTCACTAGCACATCTAGTTGGGAAATCAACCCAATGGGAAAAAAAATAAATGTAAACATTTTGACAAGTATCCCCCTCCACATCACCAATGTGGTAAGTAAGCACCCCACACTCACAAACATAAATGCTCCACAGTCAAACAAACATGAATAAGGAAGAAAGGAGAAAGCTCACAAAATAAAGGAATCCCTGCTGGTGCACACTTTATAACCACACCAGTGGTGAAATCCTATGGAAAACACAGGTCTACGTTATATCATCAAATGACCACACTGTCGAATGTATCCTCTCATCGACAATGCAGGCCGTTGAACTGTTCGGACTGAGATCGCGTTACGGCTGGGATCAGGAAATTTGGCCTTTTCCCTACCGATGTGCGATCTTGGAGTTGGTATATATAATTAGCAGGATGTGGAGGAGGGATCAATAGCATGCACTGTCGATGAGATGATGTTCGACAATGTGGCTGTTTAATGATATGGCACAGACCCAGAAAACAGTGATCGGGGAGTTCATTTTTGCCAAACTGTGCACATCAAGTGGCCCCTTGACCACTTTGCACTCAACCTGCAGTTGGGAAGTCTTCCAGCTTTTTCAGTTCAAGCTGCATTCTGAGATCATCTGAGGCCTGATCTTAGTTGGTTTCACTACATGCTCTGCATTCACAACTACCACAGTGTCTCTTGTATCAATGGAATAAATTAAAGTGTCATCAAAGGTGGCTATATCATTGTTTCAGACACAAGTACTAAGCTAGCTGACCTTGCAGGACATTTTAAGCCTAGACGGTTTTATTTTTTGCACTCAAAGTAACCTATCCCACTTGGTTATAGACTGGCCTTACCCACTCCATGGCCAATACTTATATATAACCCCTAATGATAATAAGTAGGGTCATGCCATAGATAATTTGAGGGGACATGTGCATGGAATAAAGCATTTAGGAGCTGCCTCTGTCCATCAGTAGCAAAGAGGGCAGTTTGGGGTAAATTTACTGTCTCCCCTCTGTAGATCTAAACTGCGCTTGAATAAGGACAAGGATGAACTTTGTTTTATGTGGATGGGGAGTCTGTTCCACAGCAGCGGTATCTTCTGCAAGATATAAGTGTCCCTCCAAACCATTCTGTTGATGTTGACATCCATCCTGTTTTGAAAGTCTGTTACCTTAGGGTGGGATGGGGGGGGGGGTTAAACGACCTACTATCCACAATAGGTAATACATTATCTGAACTGATGGCAGTGTGTGTATATTTGAAAAGACTGGCAAGTTCAGTTTCTAACACATTTGTTACATGTTCCACTGAAAGCAGTCATACACCTGATATAATTTATGTTCTACATTACATGCTATACAGTTTATACATAAAACTTATGAGAACCACAGAATTTATTCTTAGAGTGTGTTAAACAGTGAATAAAAGATTATAATAAAATTTACTATAAATACGCTGAAAAATAAAAACATAGAATAAAAAGTTTGCTTGAATGTAGGTATAAAATTGGCATCCTTATTTTGTGACATGGCTCTGGCTGAAATAAGTGAAAAACAAGGAACATCTATTAATGGACATGCTTTTTATAAATCAGCTGTACTTGCTTTTTACAAGATATTCCCTGGTCACAATATTAGAAAAAGCTTGATGTACTTTTTCACAGATAAATGGACATGGCCTTTTATAGAATCAGCAGAAAAACAATTCTGAAAGGCAAATATTGTGTGCATTCTCACATCAGCAGAGGTGCTTGCAAGTAAATATTAAATGGTTTTACAAAAGGACAACAGGAAGCTCTAAAAACAGACATTACATGCTTTCCCACAGAAGCTCCTTACAAAAGGAAGAAGACAGGATCTAAAGTGCGTGACTAAAAGAGTATATAAGAACTGTAAACTAAACTGTGTTAGAGGTATTGGTAGGAACACACTTGTTCCGAGGTATTGTATAGGAGAAGCAGATATAATCATCCATGCTGACCATGAAGTAAATTTTAGACAGATAAACGACAAGTTGTTGCGGTAGCACATGTCGTTTGTTATAAGAATAAGTTACTTATTAGTAACTATGCTTGCAGTAAAATAGTAAGCAAAGTATATTTTCTCATCAGTGCAGTTTGCAAGGCTCTGTGTTTTAAACAGACTGCAGATAGTCATGCAAAACTCTGTGTTATAACCAGACTCTGATTCAGCAGTAAACAGCCAACAAGACTGTGTCTTAAGAAGACTTTGGTTCCAGTACAGCACAGCAGCACCTTCATAAATGTTTCATTTATGAAAAAAAATACAATTGCATTTAACTTTGCTTAATAAAGTTTAATGTAATTTTCACTAAAATCAGCTGCAAGCTTCACTCGGTATAATTTCTTCTCGGAAAACAATTCATTGGCTTTAACTTGTTGTCATATCTCTACAATGTCTCCCCAAAATGTTATAAAACATATCTGAAAAAGTGTTCCTCCTTTGTACCCATTTCATGATTCTACCGAACTTTTTTTTCTTCCTTTTATCTTCAAGAAAGTGTTCCTTTAAAATTCTTGAATTTGATTAATCAAATTATTATGAATAGGTTTTATACGTAGGAAAGTGCCAATAAAATCTAGACAATGGATATGATCTAATCTCTTCCTATATATCTTTATCTTACTTTAATGTACTAGACAAAGAATCCAGAGAAGCTGAATTATCTATGCACAGTGAAAAAATGGCACCTTGTATCTTACTGTATCAGATTCATGAAGACTGTGTGTGCTGGCTGTAAAACAAGAGCACTTCACCTTCAAAACATACACTTTTACTACACTACACAAACTGTAATGAATACTTTGCCAGAAATATACATTAGTATGCTGCGTTGTCATAACTGTTAAAAGTAACAAAGCAAGAACAAACGTAGTAGTAACTAATTATAAAGATGGTGCTGTACTGCATGATTCATGCAAAGAAAAAGGGGAAATCAAATGCATGTATCAGTCCTACAGTTAAATCCTAGTTTGGCTATTCGTAGTACAGTTTATACACCATATTTTAAAAGGTTTCTACACAGACTGTCCCCATGCCTGCCTTCAATCAAGATTCCCACCAAATGGACTTGGCCCATTCATTCTCTTAGACAGCAATGTCACAGAGACTTGTGAGATAGTGCTGTGGAGAGGCTGCCATTCAAGTAGCCATGAGCTTGCCTGACACTCTTTTGGCATCCCAGCAGTAATGACATCTGAAATTGCCAACCCCCACTCCTAAGCAGGAAGACAGGCAATATGTATCTCCAAGGAGGCCACAGATGTTTTACTCATATGCATGCACCCTTCTGTACAACCTCACTGAAGCTCAACACCAATAGGTGGTTTGGTGAGCTTAATGCCAATTCCAGATTGCCTATTTGCATTGTTACCCCTCCTCCAATGCCTGTGGCAGTGTGTAGCTAGCTCTGCTCCTCCTTCCTATCCCTGGATGGACACACACATCTTCTCCTGCCAGCTACGTTACATCCCAAGCCACTAAGTGAACTTGTGTCACGAGACGTAGTCATGACTTTACCCTCTATGCCACCAGCGCTAGCTACACACAGACAGAAGTTCTGTTATAAATTAATATGACTTTATTAACTGCTAATGTTTCCTGCTATGTAAACATTTAACACTGAAAATTACCCTAAAAAGTAACTCATGTAAACAAAATGTTAAAATGATAAAAATAAATCTTCATGTACCCACAGAAGATTCCAGTTTATCAGAATCTTCATGTTCTACCTCAAAGGAAGGAAGACTTATGTCCTTAAGGTTATACGACTGTAATCCACTAACCTTGGTGCATGCAAATATGCACAGTTAAAGACATCAGGATCAGATCAATTTTAGCTTTTCAAAGGTACCAAAATAAAAACTGTAGGCTAACATTTGAAATGTAGTCTCTCTTGAATCCAAAATATTAATACTGTTGCTTGCACCTGAAATATTTCTGAAAAAATATAAAATATAATAATAATGGTTGGTGAACTGGTCCCATATAAAATGGAATACAAATCAGACAATCAGTACAGCATTCCAAGTTGTCAGTGATAAAAATGCCTACTCTCGTTGCTTGTGAATAAGGTATATGGTGGCCATTACCAATTACTGATATAGGTACTGTACAGATTGCAACAAGGACTTCAAGGGTAGACTGCATATACCTGTCACAAGATTAACTTATCTCACTGTGCCAGGTTAAATAAGTTCTTTTGAAGAATGCTGAAGACATTTTTTTCTTATTTGGTGGATTTCACTGACTTGTGAATAATGGTTAATTCCTTCTCCATACACAACATTTCTTACAAACAGTTCTGGTTTATAGTTTTCAATATGCTTTTCAGCTATGTCAATGTTTGTTTAATAATGTACACCTGTCCCCCACGCCCCTTTTTTGTTTAAATAAATCTCAATGGTGATGTTCATCAACTTCATGGTCTAGTCCTAAAAGCACACAGTGTGAGAAAATACTTTGAGGTCATCTACAAAAAGCACATTTCCTGTAGTACTCACAAAGTACAATCCATTAACAACAATAAAAAAATAAAACAATGTTAAGAAGAACAAACTAAAACACAATAAAAATTCAGAGGTGAATGACACTTAGCTGTGAGAACTGGTAATACTAAAAACATGGGATGTATAATAGAACACCATGCCACCCAAGTCATTAACCTATGCAAGGGACATGACCTGTCCAGGCCCCTAAGATGGGATATCTCACTACTGGGATGAAACTGCAGCTAAAGGAAGACATTAAAAAAAAGACTGTTCATTTCTGTATAAAATGAAACTTCCACTTTAACACTGCAGTGTAAAAAGGGCACACAAAACAAACATGCCATTAAAATACAAAATGGAGCTGCTCCTTTACATTTGAAGCAGTGAAGCTCACAACACTATGTCTTCAAATTACAGGAATTTGCCCCAATATAATTTTCTGAAAATTTCATAAGGATATGTCATATAATTTTGAATGCACAGTTCTTAACAATCAGGCAGCAAAATTAGCAAAGAACAGTTACAGAGCACAATCTTCTTGAAACTGTCTGCAATAAAGGGGATACATTTCAGCCACTTCACTGGTCAGTAGTAAGTAGTAGTTGCATAAAAATTAACTTCAATGACCTTACAACTCCACCCACATGGTATAACTATTACAACGTGATTCAAATTTAGTGCCAGAAAGCCATATAATCAACTGATCAATAATGCCTCCTTATTGCAGCTATATTTAAAAGCTGCAGCTCCTCTCACTGCTCACTCATACAACCCCACATAAAAGATAATAACTGCCTTAGGAGCTTCCAGAAAGGATTATTACATTAAAATATGTTACCCAATTTCTGTTCTTTAGAATCTCTATCCAGTCATCTGGGGCAGTGTTTTCTCAAAAAGCAGCAGCTGTTTGGGATTTCTTTCTGTTAAATACATCCAGGCTATTTATCTGTTCCTTAACAATGAGCTGATGATGATTTGTGCTGCCACGTTTGCAAGAATGTAAAACGTTTGACACAAGAAACATTAGCAAAATAAGGAGAAGGTTCAAATGTCTAAAATGGAGTCTTAGTTAATCCATTTTAAGGAAGTGAATGCAGAACTCAAAGTCATATAAAACTTTCAACAGTCTCAGACGAACTTGCATCCAGAATGCAGAAAACATCTACTCAGGACCAAGGACAATCCCCACCTCCACCAAAACAGCAATATAAAACACATGCTGTAAAACAGTTACATAAGTTTGATGCACATCACCTGTAGCACACCACCATTTTGCCATTAAAGCACTACACAGTGAACAAAAATCATTTAGTAATGACTACATAATTACAAATTAAAAAAAAAAGACCATCTGATTATAGTGACATTTTCTTTAGTGCTGCTACTTTCTTTAGTTTACTTTCCACAGCTAATAGCCTAGAAACTCTTACCTTGCTGAGGTTTTCTGGTTCCATGTCTGGATTGTTACTGTATTCGCCACTGATCTGAAGATCACTAACACAAGAAATGGCATCACGTAGCTCTGTCAACTTCTGGCTCCCTAAAACCAGCCAAGTCTGATATGGCTTATACTCCCTGTGCTGAGAAAAAGGAACAATAAATTCACTAATAGTAAAAGAAAATAAATACTACTCATTAAGAACTGACCACAAATAAAATGGTTTCCAGCAGAACCCATTATGTACCATAGAGTTACTATTCAATTAACTAAAATGTATACTGGTCAGTCTTTTTCAGCAAAATGAATAGTAAATGATCAAACTTAAAAACAGAAGCACAAAAAAGCAGAATCAAATTTGTTTTTGCTAGGCTGTAGAGTGTGGTGATTCATCACTGGGACAAAGCAGAAATTCCGTAAAACTCCCAGAGCAGAATAAGTTATTTCTTACATTTATTTCATTTAATTGCACTTTTTAATGCCTATAATTGTGCTAAACAGCTAATCTACTAGATTTGCACTTTTATAAAGCTTTTTTACTGTTTACCTGCATTTATGTACTGTTTTAACTGTATTTTTCATTGTCAGGTAGCATAGTCTGGCTAGAGGCCTGCTGTTATCCAAGACTGGTTGTTTTGTTTGTCGAGTTTCCTGTGTTTCTGGCAGCTATCTTCTGCTGATAGAGAACACAGAGCACTGTGTGCAAGGTATTAACTGGAAATTTTCTCCATTTGTTAAACATCTGTTTGTTCTGATTTCCTGCCAAGGAGTGTATCATACAACTGATTTGTTTGCAGTTAAAAGCATTCTATAGAGTCTCCTTGCTCCTTTATCTGTTTAAAACTTTCATTTAGTGGCTGTTTTTCTGCTGTGATAAACATTTCTGAAGTGTTTTCTGCCTAAACTACTGTAGCTAATAGCTGTAATAAGTTTCCGACTTGTCCTCCCTATTGGCATCTTGTTCTTATACTGGGTGGCTTTGCAGTTTCCCTCCCCTACTGTAAATCTGATCTAGGACACCTTCCAATTTAGTGTCATTAGCTCATTCTGCCTAATAAAGAGAGAACATTTGAAAAGACCAACCCACTTACACTCATAACCAATTATCTTCTGTTCCTCCTTTCTCCCTTTCCACTTTACTTAAAAAAAAAAAAAAAAAAAAGAAAGAAAAAAAAAAGAAAATTGCTAGAATCTCCTTGTGTTCTGAGTGTGCTTCTCGGCTGATAAGTATATATTCTGGCACTATTTAACTATTCAGAGTCGAATAAAACAATAACTGAATTCAGTTCAGAACGCAGTTTGAATAAATTACATTTATTTAAACTGTACTTGCTTTAATATTGATATAAACTCAAGTGTGCTAGCTTACACCACAGTTGAATTGTTTTTAGTGCTGTTTTAGCTGGTTTTCTGTATATATAAAAAAAAAAAAAAAAATTCTAAGCTTGTTTCCTGCCTTTCCTGTAACTAGTCTAGTCCAGATACAGATTTGCTGTATCCAGGACTGTTTTCAAGCTTCTGAGCCCCCCATGCCTTTCTGTGTTGGAGGAAAGCCTTCTAGCTTATCAATGGGAGTGGTAAGCACTAGGTAGCCTATCTACCACAAGAGGAGTGGTTTCTGGCCCAGAAATTGTAGTTTATTGGCCGTTTGGAGAGTTTTTCCAACTCTCTCAACTTTCTGGTTTAAAAGCCCACGTTTGTGCTTGTTTCTCACCTTTCTTGTAAGTAGTCCAGATACAGATTTGCTGTATCCAGGACTGTTTGTAAGCTTCTGAGCCCCCCCCCCAAGACTTTCTGTGTTGGAGGGAAGCCTTCTAGCTTATTAGTGAAAGTGGTAAGCACTAGGGTGGCCTATCTACCACAACAGGAGTGGTTTCTGGCCCAGAAATTTTAGTTTATTGGCCGTTTGGGCAGCTTTTTTTCATCTCTTTCAACTTTCTAGATTAAAAGTCCGCACTTGCGCTTGTTTCCTGCCTTTCCTGTAACTCGTCTAGTCCAGGTACAGATTTGCTGTATCTAGGACTGTTTGTAAGCTTCTGAGCCCACCAAGACTTTCTGTGTTGGAGGGAAGCCTTCTACCTTATCAGTGGGAGTGGAAAGCACTACCACATACTAATGGCTTACTAACAACTTCAACTAGGAAGGTCATAGGATGGTTAAAATATGCTGGTTTTACTTATAAAGAAGATCTTTTAATGAATTAATATGATTCATTTCTATTTACAATGTATTTCCCTTAAAAAATTCCTAACACTGAATATGTGACAGAGTCTTTCAATGTGGAACTTTGAGGAACTTCGAGGAACATTAACTTTTTAAGACCCTAAATGAGGTACGTTCCTCGTAATGAGGTACACTTGAGAGGTATGAGCACTAGGTGGCCTATCTACCACAAGAAGAGTGGTTTCTGGCCCAGAAATTGTAATTTATTGGCTGTTTGGACAGTTTTTTCCATCTCTTCCATCTTTCTGGATTAAAAGCCCGCATCTCCACTTGTTTCCTGCCTTTCCTGTAACTAGTCTAATCCAGACACAGATTTGCTGTAATCCAGGACTGTAAGCTTCTGAGTGGTGCCAAAGTCTGCTCCTCAATTTTTTCCCTTAGATCTGCTAGTTCTCTCCTCTCCTGCACTTGTACTAGCTTATTAATCTAGCACTTTACTAGACTTCTTGTAGCAAAGTGCTACCAGAACTAAACGTTCTACAAGTAAACAGCTCCAGTACTTATTATTAATGCCCACCCCTCCAGGCATTTCTAAAGGTCAGGTCTCTGTGCTTTCTCCAATTAAACTGGTGAACTTGGGGGTCCCTGAGGCAATGCAGCAACTGCCTCATGTACACTGACAACCCTCTGCTCATATCTCCCAACACTCCACATGGAACACACAGCCCTCCAGAACACACACCAGAGCACTACCTTCACATAAAAACACAAACCACACACCCACCTTCGTCGAGGCTCTCAATAAAATTCTACCCAAACAGCAGAGACCTCCAAGGCAGAGATGCACTCGACCACCACAACACTAACCACAAGACACATAACTCTCCTAAACAGTGTGCTATTCAACCAAAGCTCCTAAGGCAAAGCAGCATGCCCAACACACTAGTCATAGGTGACTCGATAGTGAGGCATACTGATGTCCCACTCACTAGGTTGATTAAGGAGAAAGTAACAGTCAGCTGCCCGTCAGGTGCCAGGATCCACTACATAACACACACACACAGGTCCCTCGACAACAGGTACAAATATGACTCTGTCATTGTACATGTGGGTGTGAATGACCCAAGACGTATCTTCTTGGACTACACGAAAAGAGACATGGAGGAGCTCTCGGATTATGTAATCCAGGAGAGTATAACCCTAGCCTTGAGCAGCATCCTACCATCACCCAGAGGGATACCACAGTACAAGCAGAAAATGATTGATTTCAACAATTGGCTAAGTTTCTGGTGTCATTCTAAGGGGATCCGATATCTGTCTGCCTGGGGTGACATGACTGACTGACCTCGATGCCTTGCCAGAGATGGCCTGCATCTGTCACCCCTGGGCTTCCGAATACTGGCCAAGCCTCTTGCCATCCCTATAGTGCCTTTTTTAGGTGCTATTCCAAAGACCAAATTACCATCATAACAGTTACAAACAAATGCAATCTGAGGGTCATGCTGCTCAACACTAGAAGTCTAAATCTCAAAATGCATTCGCTCAAAGCACTCCTTAAAATGGAGAACATCGACATTTGTGCTGTAACAGAGACCTGGTTTAAAGCAGCAGAAAGCAGAACTTGGACCGAAGCTCCAAAGGTGGTGGCGTTTCCATATTCATAAAGGATGCACACACCTCCAGACTGGTAGCCCAACATAACGCATCAGAGATACTTCAGGTGCAGCTAACATTAGGCAAGACAGCGATTCAGGTTATAGCCTGCTACAGGTCCCCAACCATGTCCCAGGACTCGCACTCCACATTCCTAAGCACCCTGGAGAATATTAGGGTCCAACCTAACACTCTCATACTGTGCGACTTCAACTACCCCTTCATTAACTGGGAAAACTACTCGTGTACCAATACACTTGCCCAACGTTTCCTGGAATTCATTAATTCCAATGCCTAGACCAGCTCGTTCTTAGCCCTATTAGAGGTAGCAACATCCTTGACCTGGTCATTACTAACATGGGTGACCGTTCCTCTACACCAATAGTCAACTCCTCCCTGGTTAGATCAGACCACAAACTAATCACCTTGGAAATGCACATCCCTCCCACCTCCCCAGCAAAGGTAACCACCATGAAAAACTTCTCCAAAGATAACTTTGGGCTCCTAAAAACACAGGTGGCTAACTTCACGGCACCCATGCAAATGGAGAACAGTTACATGACCACTGAATCACACATCAATGCACTGTATGAACAAGTACACAAATGCATGGATCTCACCATACCCAATAGAACCAAAATGCTCTCCTCCAAAAAAAGGAAGCCAATCTTGTGGTCCTCTGCCATAAACAAACTCTACAACAGGAGGAGGAAACTGATGCAGAATAAGGTGAAGTCCCAAGACTGTAAAAAAGTACAGTTTTGTACCTACCATAAATGTAGATGTTCGAAGATCCACATTGCTGCAGTCCTTACTTATGGGTAGTCCGCTGTCCTCGGTCGGCCCGAATGCCAAAGTATTAGGCTGACGTCGGTCATGGGCGCTCAGATCTGACATCAGAGCGTCAGGGTATAAAAGCGCATGACCGACGTCATATCCTCAGTCTTTTCTTGCCCCAGATGTCAGAAGGCCCCAACAGGATACCTCCCAAAAACATGCCCAACAACAACCATCACCCAAACCATATTACCATGCCAAACTACAGAGGGGAAGGAGGGAGGGTAAATTGGACTGCAGCAATGTGGATCTTCGAACATCTACATTTATGGTAGGTACAAAACTGTACTATGTTCTTCATCTCACATTGCTGCAGTCCTTACTTATGGGTAGAATCCCAAAGCAGAGGTAAAGGGAGGATGGCAAAATCAAAGCATTAGGGGCTGCTAAAATGCCCTGTAATATTGCAGAGGCAAATCCAGCCCTAGACTTAGAATAAAGAGGAAGGTGGTAATGCTTGGAAAAAGTATGTACTGAACTCCAAGTGGCTGCTTCCAAAATATCTTTGTAGCTACCCCCCTTAGAAAGGCAGTAGAAGTGGCAGTAGCTCTAGTGGAATGAGGTCTGATTCCAGCCGGAACCTCCTTACCATGATGGGAACAACAGAAAGAAATACAAAACCCAATCCATTTAGAAATAGTTTGTTTTGAAACAGGTTTCCCTGAGAACCCAAAGCAAAAGAAACAAACAACTGCTGAGACTGCCTGAACCCCTTGGTTCTGCTCAAATAATAACGTAACTGTCTGTGAATATCCAAAGTATGCAAAATCTTCTCCCTTTATTTTGGGGGTTTGCATAAAAGTAGGCAAATGAATAGTTGGGTTCAAGGCCACACTAGAAACCACTTTAGGCATAAAGGAAGGATTAGTACGCAAAGATACCCTATCCTTATGAAAAATCAGGAAAGGTTCCACTGCCATAAGGGCCTGTAATTCAGAAACCCTTCTTGCAGAGGTAATGGCCAACAAAAAGCAGTCTTCCATGATAAATACTTTAACTCGGCAGTAGCTGCAGGCTCAAAAGGTTGTAGAGTAAGTTTTTCCAACACAAAATTGAGATCCCAAGCAGGAGTAGGAGCTCTACGGGGGTCTTATGTTCTTTGCCCCTCTAAGAAATTGCTTAAACAAAGGATGGGAAAATAAAGGAGGGTCACAGTCATAGTGAGCCGAAATGGCTGCAGCATGAACCTTTATCGAGGAGAAAGACAAACCCTTGTCCAATAACTCAGTAAGATATTGAAGAGAAGCACTTAAATCAGGCTTGGAAACATCAAAGTCCTTCGCTTTGCTCCAAAGAAAAAATCTCCTCCATTTATCTGCGTAAACTTTCCTTGTACTAGGCCTTCTGGCCTCCAAAATAACATTCAAAACTTGTTGTGGAAGCTGAGACCCTCCAGGGTCTAAAACAGAATATGCCAAGCTGTGAGATGTAGAGACTGAATCTTGACATTGAGGAAGTGATTGCCCTCCTGAGACAAAAGATGCGGAATTAAAGGCAGAGGCCATGGAGGCTCCCGTACCAAACTGCTCAGTAGTGGGTACCAGTGCTGTCGAGGCCAATCCGGCGCTATCAGAATCATGGATGGCTTGTCTATTCTGGCCTTCAGGAGTACCTTGGGAATGAGAGGCAGAGGTGGAAAGGCATAGACATGAAGATTGCTCCAACTGAATGATAGAGCGTCCACCTTCCAAGCTGTGGGATGAAACATTTTTGTGCAAAACTTTGGCAACTGGAAATTTAGTGGAGAAGCGAACAGATCTATGTCTGGAGTCCCCCATAACACTGTCAACTTTTGAAACACATGAGGATCCAGTTTCCACTCGTGAGTATCCACAATTTGTCTGCTCAACACATCTGCTAAGGGGTTCTGTGCTCCTGGTAGAAACCTTGCCTGAAGATTGAGGTGTAAACTGAGAGCAGTCTCCCACAAGATCATCGCTTGCCTGCAAAGAGGGTACGAATGGGTTCCCCCTTGCTTGTTGATGTACCACATGACAGTAGTGTTGTCTGTTTGAATCAACACCTGTCCTGGGTGAAGTAAATCCCTGAAAGCCATCAATGCAAATTGAACTGCTAACATCTCCTTCAAGTTGATATGCAAATGCTGAAGTCTGACAGGCCACATGTCTTGCACCCATTTTCCATTGAGGTGTGCTCCCCAAGCCTTGTCCGAGGCATCTGTCGTTAGTATCTGACTCGCCTCTGGTCGGGTCACAGAGAGTCCCTTGTTTAGGTGACATTCCTGAGCCCACCACAAAAATTCTTTCTGAATGCAAGGTATTATCGGAATGACAGTGTCTAGATCTTGGCAGTGTTGTGTCCATACATTTTTGAGATACCATTGAAGCTTCCTCATATGCAGTTTGCCATTGGGAAGCACCAGAATACAAGATGCCATGAACCCCAAGGCTTGAAGGACTGTCCTTGCAGTCAGCCCGGACTGTAGAGACATTTGATGGAAATAAAGAGAAAGGCTTCTTTGTTTGTCCGGGGTCAAAAAGGCCATCTGGGAAGCTGTATTCAGTCTCACACCCGGAAAGCACATGTCCTGAGAGGGTACTAGACTGGACTTTGTTTCGTTCACAGAATACCCTAGGCATCTTAACACTACCATCACATACTGAAGATGATGAAGAAGTTCGTCTTTGTGTTGTGCAATAATCAGGCAATCGTCCAAATAAGGATAAATCTGTATTCCTCTTAACCTGAAAAAGGCAATCACTGGAGCCAGAACCTTTGTGAACACTCTGGGCGCAGTAGATAAGCCAAAGGGCAATGCAGAGAACTGATAATGTAAATTTCCAGCCAAAACGCAGGTACCTCCTGCAACTGGGCCTGATAGGAACATGAAGATAAGCCTCTTTGAGATCCAGAGTTACCATCCAGTGATCTTTTCCCAACAGAGGTAAAAGCTGTTGTAACGTCAGCATTTTGAACTTTGGAATGTCCAGATAAGTGTTGAGGATAGATAAATCCAAAATTGGTCTCCACGTGTTCCCTTTCTTTGGTACTAGAAACAGGCGAGAATAAAATCCTAGTCCCACTTCTGACAGAGGAACTGGCTGTATAGCTCCTATTTGAAGAAGCAAAGAAATCTGCTTGTGAGCCTCTATCCTTTGCCGAGGAGGAACGTCTGGCATGCCTTTGAAAGGAGGCAATGTATGGAAATAAAACTTGTAGCCTCGGTTTATAATGTCCAATACCCATTTGTCCTGGGTGACTAAAAGCCAGTTTTGCTTGAAGAGTGCTAACTTTCCTCCCAAAGGAGCTGCCAGGCAAGAAGAATCTGGCAGCTGAAAATGCAGGTCATTGGGCCTGTTTATGAAAGGACTGGCCCCTGCCCTCACCTGCAGATTGTGCAGGTGAACTCCAAGTTCTAGGCCTGAATGTACTGTGAGCTCTGCCCCTGCCACGTCTAGATCTACCCCTAGATTGAGAATCAGAAGAAGGGTAGGTCCACCCCTTAGTAGGCCAATTCCTACTAAACTTTGGAGGTTGCACCTGCAAAAAATCTTTAACAGTCTGCATAGACTTAGCCTTGTCTTCCATTTTCTTCAAAACCGACTCCACAGGAGGACCAAACAAAACTTCAGACTGTAAAGGGGCATCCAGAATTCTAGTTTTAACATGCTCGGACAAATTCTGATCCTTAAGCCAGGCGTGCCTACGAAGAACTGAACCAGTGGCAGCCACCCTAGAAGATGCCTGTACAGCATCAAAACTACATTGCAAAGAATGCTTACCCACCTGTTCCGAGACATGTACTAAATCCTGCAATTCTTTACACTCTATACCCTCTGCCAAAGCATCCACTTTAGATTTTAGCTGAGAAAGGAGGAAATTCTGATACTTCAACATATGAAACTGGCAATTTAAAGCCCTCATTGCTAAAGTAGAAGAGGTATACACCTTCTTACCCCATCTATCCAAAGCTCGAGCTTCCTTATCTAGAGGAACCGGATTCTTTACAACAGAGGCTCTAACACCTTTAGGCCCCTGACTAATAGTTTCTGGGTCCGCCCTAGGACTCTTATACAGATATTTATGAGCCTCAGGCACCCTGTAATATCTGTCCGGTTTAACTGGCGCAGGAGGCAAAGAATCTGGATTAAGGGAAGCCTCCGAGAAAACATCTTGAACAACATCCAAAACAGGAGGTATAGCCAAGGGTCTATGCTGTGGTAAAAACAAGAATTCCCTAAGCCTCTTCCGTGAATCAGAGAAATCCTGTCCTTCCCACTTAAAATGCTCCCTCATGGAATGCAGAGTTTCTGAAAATGAAAAATCCTCTGGAGGAGAAGCAGAAGGAGTGGAATCCTCTGCATCAGAATCCGAATAAGGATGAAAATCTAGAATATCTTCAGCAGAAGACTCTGAGTCATCTGAGGCCTGATCCAAACTTTCCAACTCTGGCTCCACCCTAGGCCTCTTATCAGGAGGGGGCATAGAACCTCTAATTAAAGTAATCAAATCTTCTGCCATTTTAAGCATGTGCTTTTTAGGCACAGACCCTGAAGGGACACCAGAGGAAGGCAAAACAGACCTGCCCTTAGAAGAAGCCTTAGAAATAGAAGCAGAAGGCCTAACCACCTTAGGCATAGAAGGGAGAACAGTAACTTGAGAGGCCCCTTCAGCCTGACCTGATTCCTGGGAGGCCACATCCTGCAAAATCAAAGTTTCCCCCTGAGACTCAACAGAAACTTCAGCCGGATCCACCTGCTCTACTGTAGCTTCTGCAGGACCGGTGTCCGAAACGGACGAATCAACCTGTCTAGGTTTCAAGGATTTGTCTTTGCGCTTCTTCGTGGAAGCGGGCGCCGGAGGATCCGACGGCATATTATAATTACACCGCTTACCAAAGACTAACCTAGCACAATCTAACCTCCTTTTTATAGTGCGCTTATTAAACCTAGCACAAAACCGACACCCGACTCTCGTCGTGGTCCGGTCCCAAACAAGGAATGCAAAGAGAGTGATAATCCCTATGCGGTATCTGTTTCCCACAAGAAATACAATTATTCACTTTTTCTGACATCCGGTAATTAACTGAGGCAAGAAAAAACAAAAATATTCCCCAACGGGGTACTTAGCCCAACTTGGTTTCGGTCTGAAACTCGGAATTCGAAAATTTCAGAACGCCGAACGGCACTTGCAACGCTGCTTCTGCATCGGACCATGCGGCAAAAAAGACTGAGGATATGACGTCGGTCATGCGCTTTTATACCCTGACGCTCTGATGTCAGATCTGAGCGCCCATGACCGACGTCAGCCTAATACTTTGGTATTCGGGCTGACCGAGGACAGCGGACTACCCATAAGTAAGGACTGCAGCAATGTGAGATGAAGAACATCTCCCTTATCAGCCTTAACAAAAAGTTGAGATCCCTCATCAAATCCTCTAAAGCTAGCTATGAAAACAGGATTGCAGCAGATGGTAAAGACAACCACAAGGCCATCTATAGTTATGTAAAGAATCTTCACAGCAATACCCAGATTTGCTCTGAGCTACTGCACAATAGTACCTCCTATATCAAGCCAATAAATATTGCCAATATACTGGCCAACAGATTCAGAGCCAACTTTACCCCCCCCCCCCCAAACCAAGGACCAATTACACCACCAGTAGATTTGCCAGGCACCCAGTATTATTGCTGCACAGGTTAAAACAGTACTGTCCAAGGCCAAGAATACAGCTTCTATGGGATCTGACAATATCCCTGGCTGTGTTCTACATGAACTACAGAGTGAAGTGGCACCTCACCTGTGTGCCCTGTTCAACCACAGCCTCACCTCAGGCTTTGTCCTTACCGAATGGTGCACTGCTACAGTCATCTCTCTCCACAAAGGAGGAGTGATTACAGACCTTGGGAACCACCATCCCATTAGCCTGATGAGTTTGATATGCAAAGCTATGGAACACATCATAATGGACCTAATAAACAAGGCTATAGGGAATCTCCAAACTCTGGATCCCATACAGTTTAGTTTTGTGAAAGGCAGATCATGCCTGCTCAACCTGGTCGACTTCTTTGAGATAGTCACCAGAGCTGTGGATGAAGGCAAGGTGGATCATACAGCCTACCTTGATCTGGCCAAGGCCTCTGATACCATTCCCTACTCAGGAATAATAGAAAAACTCACTAAACTAGGCATCAGCCCATATATCACTAGGTGGGTTGAAAACTGGCTCACATATAGAACCCACAGTGTGAAAGTAGCTGACTCCAAGTCAGACTGCTGACCAGTCACGAGTGGAGTCCCACAGGGTTCGGTCCTGGGTCATCTCTTGTTTGGTATCTACTTCTCTGAAGTCCAGGCCAACACGAAGGGATTCTGGCTGACAAAGTTGGCAAATAATTGCAAGTTGGGAGCTATTATAAACTCCCCAAGTGATGTTGACATCCTACAGAAAGGCCTCATTGAGACCAACGACTGGTGTCAGAACCATGGCCTTAAGCTCAATGCCAAAAAAGTGTTGTCATTCCCTTTGGGAAAAACCTGGTTCCCATGAATTACCACATCAATGGTAGTCCACTGAACACAGAAGGTGTTATAAGAAATCTGGGAACACATGTTGTAACCTCTCTTTTGACCACCACATAGCCACTTTGGTCAGAAAGTCCTTTGATGTGACATCTCATTACTAAGGGTTTTGCATCCAGGAAGAAAGAGGTCATTGTCTCCCTCTACTCTTCTCTCATTAGGCCAGTCATTGAGTACAATGCCCCACTTGGCATGTACCTCACTAGACACCTGCAACAACTGGAGAGGCCACAAAAGTACCTCACAAAGCAGATCCTAGGCCTTAAACACTTGTCCTATATGGACAAATTCAAAAAACTCCAACTATTCTCTATCTCATATCGCCTACATAGAAGCGCTCTCTGCTTGACTTACAAAGCCATGTTTGACCCAGCTTTCTTAGAAATGCTACATCTAAAGAAATCCCAATCCTTCCGCACCACACGCTCCAGAGACCTCTACCTCATTACCACAATCAACTGAATATGCTGGAGGGACAGGTTCGTAACCCAGAGACTGCTCATGCTATGGAATAGACTTCCCATACATGTCAAACAGAGCACCTCATTGTCCCTCTTCAACAGAAATCCTGATGAGTGGATAGGAAATAGAAAATTCACCCCGGGGATCACTCCAGTGGCTCTACTCGACAGAGACACTGGGAACGAAGGTCGGGTGACAAGATGCCAGGGTAATCCTATGGGCTAGACTTGCAAAGGCTCCAGGGCCATTAGCCTAGTACACATCTATGAACCTAAGTTCACCAATGTTTGTATTTGTGCACTACAATCTACTACTAATAAATATAACTGTTTTAAAATGGTATTTGTCAGCATGTAAAATTACCTTCTCTATGCAGTACAATGGGTTTTAGAACTAACATACTTAATGTACCTTAAAACAAATAAAACAGATGAAAATGTACTAAAACATTATACACTACTCCATACTTTTACAATGTCATGACTCGAGTGTTTTGTCAGGGGGTTCATATATTATTTTTTTTCTTACACTTTATAGAAAGAAATCTCAATCTGGAGAAGAGGTCATAATGTCAGAAGGGGCACAAAGTCACTATAATGGTGCTTTAAATCAAAGAGACAATGTGAAAGGACATCACTATGCACAGTCGCCACATTCTCCACTTGGCACACTGTGGAAAGAATACATGACAAGCCCAATTTGAGCACTTTTGCCTCTTTACTGAAACTTCATTAGAAAAGAAAAAAAGAGGGAACCAAGTCAAAGCACATACATCTAACTGCACATCTCATAATCTACTGCATACTTACAAGTGCTCAAATTTGACTTGTTGTCCTGTGCCCCTCCTTAGTATGTGCTGGTGGTCTTGTGATGCTTTTTTTTTTTTTTTCACTACTTCAAAAAATAGGAGTGTTTCATTCTTTTTACCAGGCCCTTCTTCTAGATTTTTTCTTTTGACTGACCTAGGGTAATGTAAAGTACATCCTCTGAAGCAATTCAGTAGCACTCTGCATTAGTGAATTGTTCAGGCTCAAAATAAATGAATAACTAGTGCTATGCAGTTATTCATACTAATAAGACCACTGTGTCTTTTAATTTACTCATTTATTTATATTTGTTTACTGAAGTAGTGCACTGATCAATATTCAACACCTTCACTGAATTATCACTTAAGACATAGGCAAGCATACATTCATATAAAAGAAAACAAACCATATTAAATATAGGTTCATATATTAGTACTAGGCTAACTTGCCCTTGTAGGTCATTTTAAGCCTAGCCAATTACTCCATGCGAGACTCAAACCCTGCACCTTGAGTCTGTAAAGTAAACACCTTAACCATTATGCCAAGCATGTACTCTGTTACAAACATTATACATCACGTATGTTTTCTGTACAGCAATCAATCCAACATTACATTTTTATTTTCCATTTGTTAACCGGGCTAGTCTAGCTGGATACATGTCCATTTTCAGTAGAGGCCCGGGGAGAAAAGCTCCACACAAAATTTAAGCATACTAACAATATACATTTAGTAATAAGTACAACACAAAAAAAACCTAAGGCACTAGAAGCAAAAATGTAAAAATTGTACTAGGTCATTAAAAGTGGATATTAAAAAGCTCAGATTAGCTATAAGTTTTAGAAAAATGTCAAAGAGAGAGATGTAAAGCAGGAGATGTGAAGGAATTAATGTAGAAATACAAGAGAGGGAAAGAGTGAGAAAACAGTAGTCAAGTAAAGTGACAAGTTAGGGAGATAGTTGAGAGGGTGGTGGAGAGAAAGTAGGAGTGAGTCAGAGGATAAGAGGAGAACAGCAGGGCAAGAGAAAAAGAAAAAGTAACTATAGATATTAGTCAAAGAGTGAAGTTAAGGTTGAGTAGGGGGAGTAGGGCAAGACCAAAGAAAATAGTAAGTGTAGTATAGTATAGTAAGTATAGGTATTAATTAATGAAAGAAAGTTAAGGTTGAGTAGGAGATGTGCTGAAGGTTAGTCAGGAGTCCTGCATGAACAAAGCCAGTGGTTTTGGAAGTACTGCTTGATTTTTTGTTTAAAGAGTGGTAAGGAGGAGGTTAGAGTGATATCTGTGGGTAGTAGATTCCATGTCCTACCTACAGTATTAGCAAACAGAGAGTCTCCAGCTAAGTTGTGGGATTTTACAGATTTGGTCATGAGTTTAGAAGAAGATCGAAGGGAGGTAAGATTGTTATAAGGGACTAACAGCTGTGATAGTATTGGGGTGTTTTCAGGATGGTAAAGTATCTTGTGGGCAATAGTAAGTTGTGAGATCATAAGACAGTTTTGGAGCTCAAGCCAGCCTAGGAGTTGTAGGTTGTGGCAGTGATGTGTTCTGAAAGGGTTACTGGTGGCAAAGCGGGCAATGCTATTGTAACAAGTTGCTAGTTTATTTAGGTTAGCCTTCTTAAGGTTACTGAAAATGGGTGAGGCGTAAAGAGAGTAGATATCAGATGGGAGTGGGCGATAGTAGCTCTGGAGGAAGGTGTAAGAAATGGTTTAATACGGTAAAGAGAACCTATTTTTTTGTTAACAGTTTTAATGATGTTATTGATGTGTTGATCAAAAGTGAGATTGTTATCAATGGTTATACCTAGCAGTTTAGTTGTTGTGTCAGGAGTTATGACAGTGGTATCATTAGACAAGATGTTGAAATTTGAAGGGGAGGTTCGACTGGTGGGAGTGAAAAGGAGAAGTTTAGTTTTTTTAGCATTAAGGAGAAGGTAACGTCTAGTAAACCAAGTTTCTACAGTGTTGAAGGTAGTTTGAGTTAGAGAGAGTAGCTCTGAAGAGGTAGATGCTGAACAGATAATAGTAGAGTCGTCAGCATATTGGATGCAGGTTGCCTGAGGGATTACAGTGTTAAGATCGTTTATGTAAAGGGAGAAGAGAAGAGGCCCTAGAATGGAGCCTTGTGGGACTCCAATAGAAACAGGTAGTAAGGAGGAGATATGGTTGTCCCAAAGAGCAGCTTGTTGTCTGTTACTTAGATAAGAAGTAAACCATTTTATAGCCAGGTTGTCAAATGACAGGGATTCAAGGATGTGAATAAGGGAAGAGTGGTTTACCATGTCAAAAGCTTTAGAAAGGTCAATGAAAAGGGCAGAGGTGACAAGGTTAGAGTTGCGAGAGTTGTTGATGGTATCAACAAAGGACAGGAGGGCAGTTGAGGTGCTATGGTGTGGTCTGAAGCCATGTTGGCTGTTAGCTATAATGTTGTGTAAAGAGAGATACTGTACAAGTTGCTGATGAATGCATTTTTCCATTATCTTAGCTAGAGGTGAGAGAAGAGCAATGGGTCTAAAGTTTGTGTAGTCGATAGAGTTACCACCTTTATGTAGTGGGATGATATGAGAGACTTTCCATATATCAGGTATAGTTCCCTCTTGGATAGTCCTATTTATGAGTATAGATATAGGGTAAGAAATTTGTTTAGCAGCCTTTTGAAGAAAGAGAGAAGGGAGATTGTCAGCAGAGGGGGTGCAAGGTTTGAGTTTGAGAATAAGCTTATAGATGAAAGAGGTCGAGATGGGCTGTAGAGTGAAATTGTGTGTGGAGTCAAGTTTATTTGGAGGGTAGAAGTTATTAGTGTTAAGTTGTTTAGCAAGAGATTGAATGGTTTCTATGAAAAAGGAGTTAAAAGCATTTGCAGTATGGTCAGGGGTATCTGGGTCAGCGTTTAGAGGGGAGGGAGTTTTAGTTGTTCCGGGTGAAAGTAGTTTGTTGATTGAAGACCAGAATTGTTTGGGATTGTTGAAATGGTTTTGTTGTAGTTCACAGTAGTAGTTCTTTTTGTCAGAGATAATAGCTTTTTTGTGAGGTTTCTAAGTTTACAAAAATGAAGAAAGTCAGAGTTGATTCTGTGGTGTCTCCATTTGGCCCAAACTTTATTCTTAGAATGAATTAAATTCTTTGTTTCCTTTGAGAGCCAAGGGGCTATTTTAGTTTTTATTCTAATAGAACGTTCAGGGCATGTTTATCCAGAATAGAAAGGAAGGTTGAGTTGAAGAGAGATACTGCTTCATTAAGTGGAAGTGATTTCAAGAGGTTCCAGTTGCATGTTTTGAGTTCGTTTTGAAATAGGTCAGTTTGAAAGTGTTTGGTAGAGCGTATTGTTTTAGTGATGGGGAGGTTTTTATAGTCAGTCTTTTTTCTAGAGATATAGGTAAGGCAGTGGTCACTGAGGTCATCTGGCATAGTTCCTACTTTATATGAGATATTGGCTTTGTTTATAAGTATCCAGTCTAAGATACTCTGTTTCTTACTGGGTTTATGAAGCCTTGTTGTATTGGTAATGGATTGAGTAAAACTGTGTAGATTTATATGGTAGGAGGGATTTTCATTATTAATTGTATTCCAGTCTATATTAAAGTCACCCAGAATAATAGTTTCTTGTGGGTAGTTAGTGGAAACCCAACAGAGAAAGTCTTCTAAGATTGGAATATTGTTGCCTGGTGATATATACATGCATATGATATAAAGGGCTTTTTGAGCATTTAATTGAAGTTTAGTAATGATTGCTTCTGCTCTAACATCCTGTGTTGGATTGGTCAGGATTGTTGAGATGCTAAGATGATTCTTGAAAAGAATTGCCACTCCACCACCTTTACGTTTAGAACGATCAAGCCTAAGTATATTATAGCCCTGGGGTGTAATCTCAGTGTCTTTGGTGGCTGGCTTAAGCCAAGTTTCAGAGAGGCACAAAATGTCAAAGTGGTGAGTATCTAAAAGGGCATGTAAGTAGGGTACTTTGTTATTTACACTTCGTATGTTTAGATGTCCTATAAGTAGGGTGTTATTGCAGTTTGGCCTAGATACTTTGGGGGAGGAATAAGTAGGGCCAGGGTTGGGGTGAATGTCACCATCTTGTAGGGTAGGAGTATTAGGTCTTGATAAGAAGTAGTTTTTAAGAAAGGTTAGTTGTTTAATTTTTTTATTTGAGGGTAAGGCATAGGTAAGGTGGGAGCGCCTATGGAATTGGGGAAGGTGATAGCTGGGGGTAGAGGTAGAATTTAAGAAAGTGGTAAGAGAAGTGTGGATAATAGATGTATGTTTACCTATGTAGTCTGGATGTTTTTTAAGAGGGTGTTCATAGGAGGTAAGAAAGTAAGAAGAATAAAGGGTGGTAGACACTAATGCTAAGAATATCAACATGGTGGGTAAGTGTGGAGACATATGTGAGTTAGGGAAGATTAGGTAGAGTATTAGGAAAAGAATAAGGGAAGGATAGGTAGAAAGAAAAAAAAAATGGTATAAGGTACGAAGGTATGAGATATGTAGGGGTGTGAAATTGGAATATAAAGAGGTAGTAAAGGTGGAGAGAGTGGAGTTTTAAGGAAGGTGTTTTAATTCTGGGAAATGAGAGAAGTTAGTAATAAGAGATCAGTTTGGTTTAGTAATAGAGGAGGAGGGAGGAGGAAGGAGTGTATGTAGAGGGGAGGGGTTTGGTGTTTAGCGGGAAATAGTAGGATAGGTTGTAAGGGTGAGGGGTGTGTCTAGTGTAGTATAAGGTTAGGACCACTGGGGGTGGGTGGGATATGGGGGTAGGGAGGGGAGCGGAGCGGGGGCCACACAGAATCCAGAGAGGAAGGAAAAAGTAACAGAAAAGGCTGGCAGATAGGAGCTTTGAGCGTGGTAGCGTACGGGGGAGAGGGTTACAGGGCACTACAAAGGAGGTGAGAGATGGGAGAGAGAAGGGTAAGATATGAAGAGTTAGGTAGGGGAATAAGCAAGTACTATAAGTCTAGATGTGGACAGAGTGACGTCTAGTGGGCATAGGGCAGAGGTACAAAGAGGAGTCACAAAGGTTCAGGGGCAGAAAAAGCGTATACTACTGGGAGGGGAGTACACACCAAGTAGAACACAAGGTTGGAGAAAGGAACAGTAGAACAGAGTAAGGGGGTGGGGGGTGGGGGGGTAGCTGCTGCTGGCAAGCTTAGCTGGGAGCTAACAGAACTTCACCAGATAAAAATGGTAATAGGCTACAATCAATTAAGTAGACATACTCCTTTTGAATCTTGAGGTACTGTGTTTGAAAATTGCTCAATTCCTCCCTTCCCTTAAATCTCACTTCTCCTCAACAACATTATTCTGCATCTATTTGCTCCTGCCCTTTTCTAAAGATCTCACTACAAAGTTATTTTACCTGGATTACAACATTCAATACTTTAAAGATATCTGGTTTAGACTCTGATTTCGATTTTCTAGTTATTGCTTTTTTAGTGGCAACAGAATTAAACTTAGCAAAGCCTTATTATGTCTAGGCAATTCAGATCTTGCATTCCAGCTCAAAAATAATTTCTTTAGTTACACCCATTTGATCAACTAAGACTTCTGTCAGAATACTCTGTAGGAAATCTTTGAAGTCTGCCAACTCATTACACTCCCAAAACATATGTTCCCAGTTACCTCTTTCTTCTCCATCACACCTCCAACACCTGCCATACACCTGAGGAAAAGTAGTTGAAGTCTGCTTGGGGTATAAAATACCTATGCAAATATTTCCAAGCAAAAGTCCTAAATCTTCTAGACTTTGTTCCATACTTAGGAGCCATACATATGTCCTCCCATTGTTACCTTGTAGTGAATTGCTTATCTTGTCTCTCTTCTAAATTTCGCTGATCGATTATTAAAGTTATCATGCAGTATTTTATATGCCTTACTAATTTTGCCTTTTTTAACTGCAGCTTCTGTTCTAGATTCAACTAAAAAGTCTGTCTGAGCAGGTCTTTCACTTAGAATTCCCCAATCCCTTTCTATTTGCCTCTACTCGAATATCAACACCTAACAGGGAAGGTACTCTCAAGCCTGCTGTGCAAATGTCTTCTTGGCCTTTTAACTTTCGATTACCTTTCCCTCTCTAGT
The DNA here is from genome assembly GCF_019279795.1 of Protopterus annectens. Classification (NCBI taxonomy): domain Eukaryota; kingdom Metazoa; phylum Chordata; order Ceratodontiformes; family Protopteridae; genus Protopterus; species Protopterus annectens. The sequence goes on from NC_056728.1 coordinate 1,156,045,208, forward strand.
TATCTGCTCCCAATACTTTAGTTCCTTTGCCAGTTTTCTCCAGTAAATTTCTAGCCCTCTCTTGCCTATTCTCTTTACTCCTAATTGCTGTCATCCCTATTGACAAAATCTCTTTTCTCCATTCTCGTGTTGGCTTAGTTCTTAGAATACTTTCTGCTACTTTACTAATACAATATTCTGTATGGCTATTATTCTCCTTAAGGAACTGCATCCAAAATCCCACTTTCTCCTTATTTCTTGAATTCCCCCATTGTTTCATCATCATTATCCCTTTCCACTTTGAATTACAGCTTCCTGATTAGGTTATGTATATGAGCCTTAACTGTGTAGTTCTAAAATATCCCTTCAAACTAGGTAATCCTAAACCACTTTGTTCCGTTGGAAGGAATTACTTATCCCGCTTGACTCTTGCCCTCATCCCCTGCCAGATAAATTCCTTTAACTCTATTAATTACTGTCAACAACTTCTCTTCTGGTTGGTAAAAGTATGCCTGACCTGTATATAAAACTAAAGGGACTAAACATTTTCACTGATTGTATCTTGCTATCCATTATCCATAAAAAAGAGCTTCCATTTTCTCAGTTTTTGATTTATCTTTTGTTTAGTCTCTTCCCACATATCCTTAGCTGCCGCAACGGAATCCTTTTTAATCTGTACTCCTAAGTACTTCATTTTACTATTACATGGAAATTACTGGTTTTGGGTTTATAATGCACTAAATAATATGTTTGAACCTGAGATTTTTTTAAACATAATAATGCCCCTTAACCACTAGGTTGGGCTATACCACGTTTTCCATTGGTTGGGGATATGTATAAATATCCATCACTCCTAATAGAGGAGAAACTTTACCCACTGATGAAGGCTTGATAGCCGAAACCGGTTTGGAAGTATTTACTACAAGAATATGGAATAAACAACAATTCTGGATTTTACTCAGACTTCAGTGTCTTTGTATTGCCTATTGCTGGCTGCTGGTGTTTGGAAGAGTATAGTGCTGAACCAACTGGAAGGACCTCAGAGAACAGACACTACTCAAGCTCAGCAAACAGGAAGGACCTCAGGAGAAAAAAAAAAGTTCCCCACAGGGTAATGACAACCACATGATATGATATGTATATCACGTGAGAATGCCACCTGAGGTCTTCAATGGAAATAGTTTCATGCTTGGCCCATTTTTAACAGCAGCTTCTGTTCTAGATGCTATTAAAAACTACCAGTGTTGTTCGTTTTGGACCCCCCCCCCATTTCTTTCTCTTTGCCTCTACTATATCAATCCTTGACAGGGAAGGCAATCTCTAACCTGAAGTCCAAATAATCTCTTGGCATTTTCTCATTCTATTATCTATTACCTTTCCCTCTCTTGCTATTTGCTCTCGATACCTTGGTTCCTATGCCAGTTTTCTCCAATAAATTCAAGCCCCCTTTTGCCTATTCTCTGTGCTCCTAATTGTAAGCAATCCTATCGGCAGAAACTTCTTTCTCCATTCCTGTGTTGGCTTAGTTCTTAGAATACTTTGTTACTTCATGAATATAATATAATATATAATATTCTGTGTGATTACTGTTACTCGCCTTAAAGATATGCATCCAAAATCCCTGTCTCTCCTTATTTACTGAGCTTCCCCATATCATCATCATCCCTTTCCACTTTGAATTATAGGTTTCTGCATTTGCTATGTACAGAAGCCTTAACTGTGTAGCTCTGAATACACCTTCAAAATCAGGTAATCACAACCTCCCGTACTACTGGAAGAATCAGCTTATCCCACTTGACTCTTGCTGTTTTCCCTCCCAGATAAAATCCTTCTGCTCTTTATTAATTACTATCCACAACGTCTCGTCCATTTGATAAAAATATGCCTGACCTGGTATAAGACTAAAGACATTTTAACTGCTTGTATCTTACTATCCATATCCATATAACAGAGCTTCCAAATTCACAGTTTTTGTATTATCTTTTGCTTAGTCTCTTCCCACATATCCTTAGCTCCCACACCGGAATCATTTTTAATCCATACTAAAGTACTTCATTTTATCATGTCCCCACAAATATGGACACTGCTGACACAATTTGTGTTTTGGTACATAATTTACAACTACTGGCTTTGTTTTAGCTTAATTCATTTTGTATATCAAAAAGATATGAAACAGTCTTAAAATTTTCCACAACACTGACAAGTCCTTTTCTGGTTTTGTCAGGTATATAATATCATCTGCAAATTGAGCCATCTTTTCTTGACTACCATACCACTTATACCCTTAAATTTCTGAGTCCCTTATTTTCTTTGCCAATGGTTTTAAATATAATGCAAATAACAAATGGGAAAGAAGACACCCCTGCCTGGTTCCTCTGCTCAAGCAGAAATTATCACTGAGGAACCCGTCCACTTTAATTTTCAACTCCAAATGCTTCCATTGCCCTGCTCAAAGTCCCAGGTTACTCCATCAAATGCTTTGTCAGCATCACAATCAACCATCAACAGTGGTGACCTCAGAGCAGAGCAGTTACCCATTCTGAGATTTTTTCCCATTTTAGTTTTATAACTTCAGTGCAACTGTGTTTTTGTATTTGTCTGATCTGTGACACTGAGCTCTTCCTGAGGTTGTCATTCCAGGTAAAGGTCACTAACAAGTATACCCGTGACCAGTTGTTCCACTATTGTATTTCACCTCACCTACCTTTTTTTTTCTTTTGCACCTTGGTCCATTGCTTAAACTGCCTGACTGTACATTTTAGCAGCTCCCTTAAGAATGTGTTGTGCAAAAGGAATGAACTTGGAACACTTTCTATGATCATTAAAAAAGACAGCTAGCAGATGCCCCTGAAACTGATCAAGATGCATATGGCACAAAGATGAATAGGGAGAATAAACATCTTAAAATGATGGACATAAAAAAAATGCTATGAAAGCTTTTGCAGGCAGATGCAGGAGGATGATGTGAATTTGATTCTGCAGAGCAATATGATTGCCAGTCCTTGGCCATTACATTTTCTTTGGACAGTGGCATGTGAATTTCTCTAGGACTTGTAGGGAAGCATACAGAACTTGAGGGTGAAATAAACTAAGTTTGTGGATAGACTCTCCATGCAGGTGAAGTCTCCAATACTGTATTCTTTATGCCTAGCTCCTTTAGCCTCACTTGCGCTGATGTACAGCATTTCTCTGAAGTGTGTGCGGGAGGATGAAGGAGCAGGAGGATGCCACTTTTTTTCCCTTACTGTCCAGAAAAAAAAAATAACTTTGACCTAGTAATCTGAAAATGATGTTATAAACATTGACATTCTACTTGCCATAGCATACAGAATACTACAGTGTGGAAAGGAGGCAACTGTTCTGGGTGCAAGCTGTTAGGGGTGTATGATTGGCAGATGTCAGCTGTGGAGTGCAGTACCAGCTTCATAAATAAATGCCGATGCTGTGTTCACAACTATGGCTGAAGCACTTGGTGTGTAGTCATTTAAATGCATCAGGTTTTTGTTACAACAAGAGATACAACTTTTGTCTTGTTTGCACCTTCCAAAGGATGCAGCCTTAGGAGACAATGCTCTCCCACTGCCACTTAATCCTCTACTTCTGGGACAGTCCCCTTTCAAAGCGAAGGACATCAGGGTTGTCAAAAAGATTAATTTACACTGCAATTTAGTTTTTTAAATACAAGTTTTAAGTGGGCAACTGAGCTTGTCTACAGTCCCTGTTCAGTCTTGTCCCAGGCCCTTAGGGAGAGGGTAAATGTATTACATGACAGTTATATCGATTGTTTGGGGTAGCCATTTAACCAGTATGGTTTTCGGAGGTGTGAGGAAAATTGATTACTTAACCCATGCAGAGACTGTGAAAACATCTAGAATCCCACACAGACAGTGACCAGATGTCAAGCCGGGCCTCAAACCTTGGACCTTTTGGGCAGACATACTTCCACTGCACTACCTCTGCCACTTGTTTATGATACTGACACTGACCTGATTAAAATAAACAAAACACTGATGGAGTATATCAACTCAAATAACAAAAATCTGGAAAAAAATGGAAGAAGCTTTAAACAGATATTCAGATGAAGTGGTAAAACTGCAAAAATCAGAGGTTGAAATGAAGAAAAGGCTGGCTGAATATGCGGCTGCTCAAGAAGAGATATTTAAAAAAAAGAATTAAAAGACAGAGAGCTAGTAGGGAAAACGTGAGATTTTCTACTGTACCAGTGAAACTGGAAGGAACAGACTGTATTCATTTTATGAAAGCAAAAATAAGCAAATGGACTGGTATTCCACAGCAGTTGTTGTTAACTGAAAGGCATATCTTGTGTATGCTCCAAGCCTGACTATGAGAAAGCAACCCCAGACCTTTAATAGTAAAAATACAACTCTACCAGCAGAAGGAGTTGATTCTGACAACATTGTGGCAGAAGGACAAAGTGCTAAAAGTGGAAGACAGCAGTGTGTTTCAGGAGGATGATTATTCGCTGTACACCTGGAAGAAGAGGAGTACATTTATTCCACTATACAAGGAATGTTGAGAACAAGCATGAGATTCAAACTGCTGTACCCAGCTATGTTCAAAATATTCTTTCCTGGAGGGACAAAAATTTTTTTGATACAGTACATGCTAAGGAGGAAATACTAAAGTCTGTCCAACAAAAAGTGAGCTGTGAAACAGAAGGAAATTCTGCTTCTTGTTCTTCTGGTAATAAAGACCACAGAGAGACTGTGCCAGTGAAACGTTTTCCAATGTTTCAACAGAATATGCTTGAGAGAAGGAAAAAAGCTAAATAAATTACCAGAAGAATCGAGAGTACATTGGAGATGAAGCAGAAATTGGATTTGGGAGATGAAGATGAACAGGAATAAAACTAGTAACTTGGAAACTGACAAATGTGGGATTACAAAGCAAAGCAATAATTATATTTGCGAAACATGAAAGAACAAGATAATCTGAAAATATTGAACTTTTTTGATTTTGTTAAACTTGCAGGGGACTCTAAAGCAGTGGTGCACAACCTTTTTTTGGGGAGGGCCACTACATGAATTCTTAATACATCTGCGGGCCACCTCAAAACACAGTAAGTCGTTACAAGATAACGATAGGTACAGGTGACTGGCATTTTTGCTTAAGACAGCAGTCATTAAAATTGCCTGTTTTCTACATCAACTTTGCATTTAACTTTATTCTGGCTTGCAGCCATGACTTATTATAAACTCTTGCAGAAAGTTACTACTGTTTACAGACTACACGTTATAAACGACAAAGAATAGTTACTTCTGCAGCTAAAATTAGAGGCATGCGCAACTGCAGTCAATTAGGTCAGTAAGCACTTGTTTGGTAAGTTTGCATGACTGGAGTAAGGCACAGCATTTTTTCACTTTTTAAAAAAATTTTTGGTTATTCTCTGGGGGCCGGACGGTGTTGTTTCGAGGGCTAGATTTGGCCCCAGGGCCGGACATTGTGCACCACTGCTCTAAAGCGTATGCCCTACTTCATGTCGCTAATGTTCAGAAAAATATTTAGGAGAGGGAAGAGGATGGAGAAAGTTAACTGCAAGTAAAAATGTTTTTTTAATAGTAATATTTTTATAGTGCATGACTTTCTTTGCATGCTATAAAGTAAAGTTTTCTCAGTTATTTTTTTTAAGTGTAATGGGAATATTAATGTAAACAGGTACTCCTTCCATTCTCTCCTTCTGCTTGTTTGCTTTTAAGAAATGCAGGTACTGCAATGTAAAAAAAAAAAAAAAAAAGAAAAGTATGGTCAAAAGAGCATGACAAAATAAAACATTACGTACTTTTTCTCATTCTTGCATAGGGAAATGACTGGATTAAGGCCCTTAGCTTGATCTAGTAACAAGTTTCAAGAGAAAGCAAGTAAACACAAAAACATTGAGTATTATAAAGCTTTTTTCTAGAAAATAAATGTATGCATTTAATAGCAACTTTGTGCCTGGCCCTCAGGTTTCCATGGAGGCAATCTGATAGAGAGAAATGGCTAAGAGATAATGTTTTCCCAGCTTGTGAGTGTGGCTCTCAGTTTGGGGTACTTGTTCCTATTAGGAGGGAAAAACTTAAATATTTGAAGATGTACATAGTTTTGTGTATTAATAAGCTACTATGTTTTGGGGAGTATTGGGGTGTGTGTTTTTTGATGATTTTCAATAAAATAAAACATTTTGTAAGATGTGACATAGGCTCAAATGGATATGACAAAAAAGAAATGTATAAAAGACCAACCTGCCAAACAATGTATACGTGTAACACAAAAGATGGAACTCGACACTTAAGCTGTTACACATAAAAGGTGGGAGTAATAACGTTTTAACACAATTATGCTTTTTGTAATGTCTTTAAAAGTCAATGGTCTCACAGATAAATGCAAAAACATCTGAACTATATTAAAAAAATCCTAGAGCACAAATAGCTATGCTACAGGAGACATACTTGGAAAAAACTGAACATGTGAATTTGATAAAGAAAGGTTTTCATGATGGTAATTCAGCAGAATACCTGGGACAAAGGAGGAGCTCCAATAGTGATAGAAGATAAAAAGGTAATACTGGTAGACTGGCAGTACTAAGAGGCTACTGGCAAGGGAGGAGGATTACACTGGCATGTATTTATATTCTGACTAAAACTGCTATAATGGAGCTTAAGAAACATCTGGTAGAATAATCAGCCTTCAACAATGAATATTACTTATAGGTGAGGAGTGAAATTTGATTTGCAACAGTGAAGATGTGTCTGGGGGACCCAAAAGAGAAAATATAACAAAGGAGAATACATTTTTAAGAAAGTTATGAAAATATTTGGCATGGAAAATGTGAATTCAATAATAGGAGTTTGGAGTGAATACAAGAGCTAAGCTAGGTTAAACAGGATTTACATTTCACAGGAACATGTGCATTTACTTGAAAGTCTTGATATGCACCCAATAACCATTTCCGATCATGTGCCACTAATAACTAAAATAAAACACAGGGTAATGAAATAAAAATGAGACACTGGCACTTTCCCACCTATCTGTTGAAAAGAGAAGAATTTAAGGAATGGGTAGTGGAAATTATTCAGGAGTTATTAGAGAAAATAGAAATTTGTTCTGAAAATATAGCTAGGGAATGGGACAAAATTAAAGTGGAGTTTAAAAATAGGGTGGAAAGAACGGGAAATATGTTTAAGAAGTAACCAGAATTATTTAGACAGACTGACAAATGTTAACGTATTGCAAAAAAGGGGATTCCCACTAAACAAGAACAGCAGCAAATGCAGAATGCTAAACAGAAAATAAGTTTAGAAACACTGTTGTTAAGCAATAGTTTATCACAAAGAACAAGAGGAGGAGCAAATGCAGAATGCTAAATGGAAAATAAGGGAGTACCTCAATCATATGCATGAGTTTAGAAAGATTGCTGTTAAGCAACAGTTTCTGATAACGCTAGAGTACAAAATCTTTTAGAACAATGACTCAGGCAACAGAAAGTAGAAAGGGCTGTTGCCAAGCTTAGGGAGCCTAGAACAAAGAAAATAACAAGGAATCCTGTAGAAGTATTAGATAAATTTTGAAATATTCTATGAAAGTCTGTGGTTTTGTGGAGGGGAGGCAAACATTTGACATTAACAGAACACTGATGATCCAGAGGGAAGCAGAATATAAGAAAATATCACTGTTGTTAGTAGGTCTTGATTTAGCGAAAGCATTTGACAGAGTAAGCTGGCACATTATGAGCAGGGCAATAGAAATATTTGCATTCCCTGATAAAATTATAAGGTCGATTCGGACTATGTATGAGGGATCAGAGGCAAAAATTAAACTGGGTGGGGTCCTCTGATAATTTTTGCTTGAGCAGAGGAACCATGCAGGGGTATCCTCTCTCTCCCCGGTTATATTATTACATTTAGAACCACTGGTAAAGAAAATAGGCGACTCAGAAATTCAAAGATATAATTGGTAAAGTAGTCAAGAAAAGGTGGCTCTATTTGCAGATGACATTATTTATACATAACAAAACCAGAATGGGATATTATAGTTTTCTGGAACATTTTGAGACAGTTTCAAATCTTTTCAGGACATAAAATTAAAGAAGCTAAAACAAAGGGAACAGAGGTAAATTATGTACCCACACACGAACTGGTTCAGTAATATCCCTATTTATGGGGACATGATAAAATGAAGTACTTAGGAGTATAGATTAAAAATTATTCCAGTGTAGCAGCTAGGGATATGTGTGAAGAGACTAAACAAAAGATAATACAAAACCTGAGAAAAAATGGAAGAATGGTTTTATGGGAATCGATAATGGGGATACACGCAGTTAAAATGTTTTTAGTCCCTTTAGTCTTACAAACAGGTCAGAAATATTTTTATTTTTATCTAGGTGGTAAGACAGCAGCAAGATTCAAGTGGAATAAGCTGATAATTCCAATAGAATGATATGAAGGGGTATTTAAGACCAACACAGTTAAACCTTCAAAACATATCACAAGCAAAAAAAACTATAATTCAAAGTGGAAAGGGATTATGCTGAAACAGGGGAAGCTCAAGAAACAAGGAGAGACTGGGATTTTGGATAGAGACGTTTAAGGAGAATAACAATAATCATACAGATTATATATTCATAAAGTAGCAAAACGTATTATGAGAACTAAGCCAACACAGGAATGGAAAAAGGAGATTCTGCAAACAGGGATGACAGCAAAGACAACAGGCAAGAGGGGCTGGAATTTATTGGAGAAAACTGACAAAGGAACCAAGGTATTGGGAGCAAATAACTAGAGAAAGAAAGGTAATAGAATGGGAAGATGCCAAGAATTTATTTGGACTGCAGGTTAGAGAGTGCCCTCCCCTATCAAGTATTTATATCAGAATATAAGCAAACAAAAAGAAATGGGGTGGAAGTCCTAAATGAAAGGCCAGCACAAGGTTTTTAGTAGAATCTAGAACAGAAACTGCCATTAAGAAAGGAAATAGTAGAGCATATAAAATACTGCATGATAACTATAAGAATCAATTAGAGGAGGTTAAATAGGACTGGAAAGACAAAGTGAATAAGCAATTCATGAAGAAACAATGGGGGGATATATGTATGTCTCCTAAATATGCAACAAAGTCTAGAAGATTTAGGATCTTTGTTTGGAAGTGTTTCCATAGGTATTTTTATACCCAAAGTAGAATCTAAATATTTTTTCCTCGGGGAGACAGCAAATGGTGGAGCTGTGATAGACAGCAAATGGTGGAGCTGTGATAGACAGCAAATGGTGGAGCTGTGATAGACAGCAAATGGTGGAGCTGTGATAGACAGCAAATGGTGGAGCTGTGATAGACAGCAAATGGTGGAGCTGTGATAGACAGCAAATGGTGGAGCTGTGATAGACAGCAAATGGTGGAGCTGTGATAGACAGCAAATGGTGGAGCTGTGATAGACAGCAAATGGTGGAGCTGTGATAGACAGCAAATGGTGGAGCTGTGATAGACAGCAAATGGTGGAGCTGTGATAGACAGCAAATGGTGGAGCTGTGATAGACAGCAAATGGTGGAGCTGTGATAGACAGCAAATGGTGGAGCTGTGATAGACAGCAAATGGTGGAGCTGTGATAGACAGCAAATGGTGGAGCTGTGATAGACAGCAAATGGTGGAGCTGTGATAGACAGCAAATGGTGGAGCTGTGATAGACAGCAAATGGTGGAGCTGTGATAGACAGCAAATGGTGGAGCTGTGATAGACAGCAAATGGTGGAGCTGTGATAGACAGCAAATGGTGGAGCTGTGATAGACAGCAAATGGTGGAGCTGTGATAGACAGCAAATGGTGGAGCTGTGATAGACAGCAAATGGTGGAGCTGTGATAGACAGCAAATGGTGGAGCTGTGATAGACAGCAAATGGTGGAGCTGTGATAGACAGCAAATGGTGGAGCTGTGATGGACAGCAAATGGTGGAGCTGTGATAGACAGCAAATGGTGGAGCTGTGATAGACAGCACATGGTGGAGCTGTGATAGACAGCACATGGTGGAGCTGTGATAGACAGCACATGGTGGAGCTGTGATAGACAGCACATGGTGGAGCTGTGATAGACAGCACATGGTGGAGCTGTGATAGACAGCACATGGTGGAGCTGTGATAGACAGCACATGGTGGAGCTGTGATAGACAGCACATGGTGGAGCTGTGATAGACAGCAAATGGTGGAGCTGTGATCGAAGCAAATGGTGGAGCTGTGATAGACAGCAAATGGTGGAGGTGCAATGGGGAAGAAAGAGGTAACTGGGAACATATTTTCTGAGAGTGTAACAAGCTGGCAGACTTCAAAGATTCCCTACAGACTGCTCTGTCAAAGATAGTGGATGAGCAAATTGGTGCAACTAAGGAAATTATTTTTGTTAGACTGAGGGCTTTCTTAGTGAGTTCACTATAGCACATTAAGGCAGAATATTAGGCCTGAAAATATAGACAGACTTGTGTTTTCATGTACGCATTCAGTTTCAAGGAAAGGCAGTTCAGTAGAAAGGAAAAGATAATCTTGCTGGCTAAGCATGAGATGTGCCGAAATAAAAGTTTTCAGGGAGAGCTACAGAATGTTCCTTTCTCAAGGGAAAGCCGTATATTTGCAATGGAATGCTAGATAAAGAATCGCCTGTGAGACGCATGCAAAACAAGACTTGGAAACCAAGGCTCAAGAGGCATGTAAAACATTACAGAGTTTTGGTATTATGATACACTTCAGAGCAGTCAGTTAAATTAGCTTTTGGAGCGATATATAAAAGGGTCTTTATAGTAAAGACACTCAACCCTGAGGACAGAAGTCAAGTCAAATATCCATATTATTCAGGAGGAAAAGACTGTTTTAGTTGATATTATTCAGGAGTATCAGAATATACCTGCAGAAACTTTGATACATTTATCAGCACTGTTACTGCTATCCAGCATTCCAGAATTTATACAGACAGTTATTGTTTATCAGCACTGTTATTGAAGAAAGTATTCATATTATTAACACCTAAATAAAGCATTATTAACTGAACTATAGTGGTTGCAGACTTTATTGTGAAAGCATAAAAAGGCTTGGCCCATAAAGTAGAGACTGGCACCTGTTCAGCACAAGTTTAGGTAATTAACAGATAAACATGACTTTCATTCCAATCTCATTTCACTTGTTTCCAGTTAATGCTAGTATACTACAGTCTTATCAATTCTTTGAGCTAAGATACAGAATCAGAATTGCCTAGACATAACTAAGGCCTTGCAGAGTCTAATTATGGTGGCTGCCAAAAAGGCAATTACTAGAAAATGGAAATCAAAGTCTAAACCTTCCTAGAAGTAGCGAATATAGTAACAAAAGATAAAACAACTGGAACTGGGCTCTTTAGAAAAGGGTAGGAGAAAAATACATTGGAAAAATGGGAATTGTGGGAACAATACATGCAGAATAGGAACAAGGTTTAAAAGAAGCCAGGATTTGAATGAGCTATGTAATATTTGACTGACAATGACTGGATAGATAAGTGATGTATAATGTCTGCAACTACAATTATGTCAACAATGTTTTGTAATGTACAACGTCTACAAATGAAGTTATGTCAGTATGGTTTGTTTTCATTTATATAAATGTAAGATTGCCTATGACATACACGATAATTTAATAAAGATTTTTTTTATTTTAAAAAATGAATTCTCACATAACTCACCTCACTTAGCTCACTTGTTATATTCTATAACCATAAACAAAAGGAGATCATACTTTACTGTCAAACTATTTTTGTTAAATATGAACATTTTCAACTTACCTTAAGAGAAAAGTCACAGAAGGAAAGAAAGTACAGTTGTGTACACTTACCATAAATGTAGATGTTCGAGTGTATTCACTGTTGCAGTCATTACATTTGGATAATCTGCTGGCAGGTTGCCCTCAGTCGGCCTGATTAACAAAGTCTTGGGTCCTGTGTCAGTTGCTGTCCCTACTTCCATGACGTCAGGTCGTCAGGGTATAAAACATGCAGCCAACGCCATTACATCAGTTTTTCTTGCCCCAGATGTCAGATGTCAGGTGCCTCCCAAATGGGGAGCAATATATATATATATATATATATATATATATATATATATGAAAAATAACAAAAAATATACCTCCAAACAAAAGCAAATACACCAAAAAGACTTTTAAGCATAGTAAAAGAAAGTCGAGGTATAGTAAGAGAAAAACAGGGGGCTGGAGGGAGGGTAACCAGGACTGCAACAGTGAATACACTCAAAAATCTACATGTATAGTAAGTGTACACAACTGTACTATGTTCTTCGAGTTTCACTGTTGCAGTCATTACATTTGGGTAGATTCCCAAAGCTATGGTTGGGAGGATGGATTTATACAGCATTAGGACCAGCTATACGGCCCTGCAGGACAGGAGTGGCAAAACCAGCTCTGGATTTAGAGAAGAAAGGTAAATGGTAATGTTTGGTGAACGTATGAACTGAGCTCCAGGTAGCAGCTTCTAGAATGTCTCTCGTAGGAACACCTCTGAGAAAGGCTGTATAAGTAGATGCAGCCCTGGTGGAATGGGATCTGATCCCCTGGGGGATAGTATTAACATGGTGCATATAGCAGAAACAAATGCAATGGCTTATCCATTTGGAAATAGTCTGCTTTGAAATAGCCTTTCCCTCTGCCCCTGCAGCAAATGCCACCAGTAGTTCTGATTTTCTTAGAGATTTTGTCCTGTTTAAGTAAAATCTAAGTTCTCTGTGTACATCCAATGAATGCAGAATCCGCTTCCCCTTGTTCTGTGGATTGGGAAAGAAAGTTGGCAAATGAATGGTCTGATTAAGAGCCATACTGGATACCACCTTAGGCATGAGGGATGGATTGGTCCTGAGAGACACCCTGTCCACATGAAAAATAATGAAAGGCTCCACTGCCATAAGAGCCTGTAATTCGGAAATCCTTCTAGCTGAAGTGACTGCTAAAAGGAAAGCTGTTTTCCAGGAGAGAAATATTAAATCTGCAGTAGCAGCTGGCTCGAAAGGAGGGAGAGTGAGTTTTTCCAATACAAAATTGAGGTCCCAGGCAGGAGTTGGAGCTCTCCTGGGTGGTCTTACATTTTTGGCCCCTCTGAGATACTGCTTTAGCAGAGGATGAGAGAAGAGGGGAGGTTCTGTGTTGTAATGAGCTGAAATGGCTGAGGCATGGATTTTTATGGAAGAAAAGGACAGGCCCTTGTGAAACATCTCAGTTAAGTATTGTAAAATCTGAGGAATATTGGGCACTGCTGTGCTTATTCCTTGTGACTGATTCCAGGCACAGAATCTTTTCCATTTGTCAGCATAAGATTTTGTAGTACTAGGCCTTCTCGCCTCCAAAATGACATCCATCACAGTTTTGCTAAGTGTGAATTTAGGTGATCAGCCACGCTGCAAGATTCAAAGTTTGGATCAGAGTGTGCAAAATTTTGCTGTTCTGCTGAGACAGTAAGTAAGGTGTCTGACGCAGGTGCTATGGTGGAAGGTGCGACACATTGTGCAGGAGTGGGTACCAGTGTTGGCGAGGCCAGTCTGGAACAATCAGAATCATTTTTGATTTGTCCTGCTTGACTTTTAGTAGAACTTTGGAGAGCAGAGGCAGAGGGGGAAAAGCATAGACTGATTGTTTTTTTCCAGTTGAATGATAGAGCATCCACTTTCCAGTCTTTTTTGTGATGAGTTCTTGTGCAGAATTTGCCCAACTGATAGATCTTTTTGCCTCACTCCAGAACTATGTCTGGACTCCCCCATTTGCATGTCAACATGTTGAAAATCCGTGGTTCCAGTTTCCATCCGTGTGGGTCCATGAGATTTCTGCTTAGTTCGTCTGCCAGAGTATTCAGCTTTCCTGGCAGGAATCGAGCTTGTAGTTGTATTTGGTAGGTCAAGGCCGTGTTCCACAATGCTATGGCTGGTCTGCAAAGGGGGTAGGAGTATGTACCCCCCCTGCTTGTTTATGTACCACATAACTGTGGTGTTGTCTGTCTTTATCATTAATTGTCCTGGATAAAGGTAGTCCTTGAAGGTTGTTAGTGCATTCTGTACAGCTAGCATCTCTTTCTGATTAACATGAAGGTGCACTTGATCTGGGCTCCATTTGCCCTGAATGCACTTCCCTGCCAGATGAGCCCCCCAAGCATAGTCTGATGCATCTGTTGTTAGGGTTTGGGTGGCAGGGGATGGAGTGAATGGCAATCCCTTGTTTTGGTGGCAGGCCTCTGCCCACCATAGGAACTCTAGTTGCAGGCAAGGTATGATAGGAATCATTGTTTCCAGGCTGTAACAATGTTGACTCCATAAACTTTTTAAGTACAACTAAAGTTTCCTCATATGCAGTCTTGCATATGGAATTAGAAGAATGCAGGAGACCATGAACCTCACGGCTTGCAGAATTCGTCCTGCAGATAGCAGGGTTTTTGTGGCCACCTGTTTGAAGTAAGTTACCAAATGAATTTGCTTTTCTGGCATTAAGGTAAGCCATCTGGGCAGTTGTATTCAATCTTGCACCCAGGAATGTAATTTTTTTGAGAGGGTACCAGCTGTGATTTCTTTTCATTTATGGTGTAGCCTAGACAAGTTGGAACCCTTTTTACAAATGCCAGACGCTTTAGAAGAATGTCCTTGTTTTCAGCCTGAATTAGACAATCGTCCAGGTATGGATATATCCGAATATTTCTTTGCCTGCAAAATGCAAACATTGATGCCAGGCTCTTTGTGAAGACCATGGGCGCAGAAGATAAGCCAAAGGGCAGTGCAGAGAACTGGTAATGCAAATAGCCTGCTTTGAAGCGGAGGTATCTTTTGCAAGATTCCCTAATTGGGATATGCAGGTAAGCCTCTTTTAAGTCTAGAGTTACCAACCAGGCATCTTTGCCTAGCATAGGAAGTAACTGTTGAAGAGTCAGCATCTTGAATTTTGGAATGTCCAGAAAAGAGTTTAGAGTAGATAAGTCCAGAATTGGATGCCATGATTTGTCTTTTCTGGGTACCAGGAAAAGTCTTGAATAGAAACCTTGTCCCTTTTCCTCTTCTGGTACTGGCTGAATAGCCCCCATGTTCATGAGGGACAGTACTTGTTTCTGGACCTCTGCCCACTGATTTGGGGGCAGGTCTGGCCATCCGTTTGGGATTGGCAACGTGTGGAAATGAAATCTGTATCCCTGGGATACTATATTTAAAACCCATTTGTCCTGGGTTATAAGTTGCCAGTTTCTTGCATGAAGTGCCAGTTTTCCTCCCAAAGGGGAGGCTAAGAGGTAAGTGCTTGGTAAGTGTAGAGGGAAATCATTGAGACTGTTTACCATAGGGAGGTGCCTTGTTGTTTCCAGATTTGGAGGTGGAGGCACCCTATTGTTTAGTTTTAAAAGTCCCTTGTGACTGAAACCTGGAGCCTTTGGAATGTCTGGGTTTGACTTGAGTGGCTCTCGAAGGAACTGGAAAGGACCAGTTCTTAGTAGGCCAGTGCCTACTAAATGTTTCACTTGTAAGAAATCTTTCACAGTTTGCATAGATTTAGCTTCATCTTCCATCTTTTTTAAAACTTCTTCAGCTTTATTTCCAAAGAGACGGTCCTGTTGTAAAGGAGCATCCAACAATTTTTCTTTAACATGATCAGGCAGAGTTTGCACTTTGAGCTAAGCATGCCTTCTTAGCACAGACCCAGTTACAGCAGCCCTGCAAGAGGCCTCAAAGAATCAAAACCACATTGCAAAGTATGTTTTCCAACTTGTTCAGCTGAATGCAATAAATCCTGTAAATCTTTATTTTCCACACAGTCAGAAATTAACATCATTTTCTGTTTAAGCAGTCCCATGATATGCTGTTGATATTTAAGCATATGAAATTGACAGTTTAAAGCCCTGATTGCCAAGGTTGCAGAAGGGTAAACCTTCTTACCCCATCTATCCAGCACCTTGGAATCTCTATCAGAAGGGGTAGATTTTTAGCTGTAGAGGCCTTAATGCCCTTGGGACCCTGAGAAATGGTTTCAGGATCTGCAATAGGATTTTTAAAAAGGAATTTGTGGGAGTCAGGAATCCTGTAATATCTGTCTGGCTTACAAGGAGCCGGAGGCAGAGAATCAGGAGCCATACTAGATTATGAAAAAACATCATCAACAATGTCTAGAACAGGAGGTATAGCCAAAGGCCTATGCTGAGGAAGAAGAAGAAAATCCCTATGTCTCTTTTTAGATTCAGAGAAATCCTGACTTTCCCAGTGGAAATGTTCCCTTAAGGTATGTACAGTTTCCCCAAAAGAAAAATCCTCAGGGGGGAGAAGCAGAAGGAATGGAATCTTCTGCATCAGAGTCCCCACAAGTAGGTATAGACAAATCCTGTTCATTAGAAGAGTCAGAAGAAATAGAATCCTGTTCAGAAGATTCATAATCAATGTCTTGCCTAGGCCTCCTAGAAGGAGGGGGTTGGCTACCCCTGATCAGAGTAATTAAATCTTAAGCCATTTTGATCATTTGTTTTTTAGGCATAGGAGCCTGCACATGTGGCCCAGGTGTTGGTTTTTTAGACATAGATTTAGATTTTGGCCTTAGTTTTGAAGATGGCATTGGTCTAATATACAAACCTGTAGGCCTGAAAACACCTTTAGAAGCAGGTGCCTGCACAGAGGCTCCGGACCCATGTAAGGTAGAGACATCCGCGGGTTCCATAATTGAAGCATCTCATGGTATACCGGACTCTGAATGGGTCTCAGTAGAGGCCTGTGAATCAGAAGTGGCGGGTATCAGGGGCTGTGAAAGCGCCTCACTGAGTACTGGCGAACTGGCGACTGGCTTAGGAGAAGCATCGTCATCAGTTTTGGACCTCGACGGCCTGTCTCTGTCTTTTTCTTTGCGTTTTTTAGGTATTCCGGTAGTCGGATTGCTAACAGACGACATTTCTAGATAATTAAATCGTGAAGCAAAAATATACCGACGTTTAATAGTGCATTGATTAAATTTAGCACAAAACCGACAGCAAGGTACATTGTGGTCAGGGCCTAGGCAAGGAATACAGTACAAATGAAAATCCTTATGAGGTATTTGCTTCCCACAAGTAATGCAATTATTAACTTTTACTGACATCGGTAAGGAGCAAGAAAAAGTTTTCCCCAATGGGGTAATTAGCTTTTTAGTTGAAGACTTCGGTTCTGAAACTCGAAAATGAAAATTTCAGGAGTCGGCCAACCGGCACTTGCGAACTGCTTCTGCTTCGGGCAGCGCACGGCAAGAAAGACTGGTGTAATGGCGTCGGCTGCATGTTTTATACCCCTGACGACCTGACGTCATGAAAGAAGGGACAGCAACCGACGCAGGACCCAAGACTTTGTTAATCAGGCCAACTGAGGGCAACCTGCCAGCAGATTACCCAAATGTAATGACTGCAACAATGAAACACAAAGAACATCTTTTACTTACAGCCCAAATAAACAAAGTAGATCAATTAATGAATATAAATTACAACAAATATGTTCACTTAAGATCTAAGTTACAATAACAATGGGACAAGTTATATACAGAACTTAATATAAGGGACAATGAAAATGAAAAAGAATAGATATGCTGAGTGTCACAATGTCTAATTCTAACAACTTTATACCACAAATTAACTCATTTTGCATTAGGACAAATGCGTTGTATACATGAGAAAATTTCACTAATTTTCTTGAGTCACTCTACTCAACATCATATCCACAGGCACAGGAAAAAATAAATCAGTTTCTTAAAATATACTGCATTAGCTCAACTGTATATACTGACTTTAAAGCTGTATTTGAAAATTATTTAAAATTTTACAAAAAGCCCCAGTCCCAATTCAATTTCCAATGGAATTTTAAAAACACTTTTGGAAATAACCAACTCCTAAACCTTTACAATTTCTCAGATCTTGAACAATTTCATATAATACAAACCTATATTTTTGTTAGCTTAACTAATTCTAATAATCAAGACACAAAAAACACTTACAGCTGGCTAGTTACCATCTCATGGCACTTCTCAGATTATAAAATTATTTCACAAATTATAAATAAGATTTTAATGAATACAATTATTTACTAATCAATATGGTTTTGTTAATGGGAAAATGTACATCTTAAACAATATTCTGCATGCTATTATTCTCTTGCACCATAAAACAAGGTTAATTACCTTTTTAACACTTACATCCTTAGATGCTGATCTTTTAACATTAATGCTGAATCTCCAACCTCAATTCTGAATATAAGTAAAGATGTATTAATTTGAAATACTACCTTATTTATTAATTGAATTAAGACAGATGTTTTAATGCAAGAATGTGGTGATATTAGACAAGGCTGCCCATTATCTCCTGCTCTGTTTCTTCTCTGCATTAATCCAATTTTGGAATATCTGAAAAATGATTTAATACTACTATAAATAACTATAACATACAATTAACAGCATATGCAGATGATAATCTATTAACAGTTTCAAACTGAGAAATTTCTATTAATATAATTTTATATATTGTTTTATATAAAGAAGATTACTGGATATAAGATTAACTTTAATTAATACTGCTCTCACCCCCACCAAAGTTAATTCTCTTCCTAGATTCCTTGTGTTAAAAAAATAAAATATTTGGATTGGATTACCACATGGACTTGGAACTTATCACAAATGATCAAACTATACACACTTAAAATATTATGAAAGAGAAAAACAAATGGCAGCACTTAAAGTATATTTTGCTGGAGGACTCAAACTATTTAAACTAAAGATTTATTCAGATCTACTTCACTTGACCTAAAACTCATTTGACTGACTTTCATTTGACTGACAATCAAATTACCTACATTTCAAATTACTGACAACTCATTTGACCTTCTCTCATTTCACCAACAGCTTACAATGCAGAATTTCAACATACTAAATCTTAAACCATAGACATGCACACTTAGAACACCAATATCTCTTTCTACATCTTAAAAACTACATACTTACCCCTCTTAACAGAAACTGGACATTTACAACCAAACTAGGTGGGGGGTTATGCCCCCACACCTCCCCTAATTATATATACTAACTCCAGGATCGCACTACACTGGGGAAATGGGCATAAACTTTTAACTTGCCTTACAGTACTCCACATGCTGCGACTACTGCTGGGAACGCACAGAACATTCGCCAAATTAATTTAGATACTTGCCATAAAAATGTAAAGAGGCAAACCCACATTTAGAAACACTACAACACTACTTTCTACATGACTATCGGTATTCTGACAGTCAGCACTGTAAATTACAGTAACTTTTTTATCACAAGCAAGTCATAGGTGAAGGGAAACCCACAACAAGTCTATGTCTTAAAAGTCAGTGAAATGAGAGTCAGTCAAATGAGTTGCCAGTAATTTGAAATTTAGGTCATTTTGGTGTCGGGCAAATGAAAGTCAGTCAAATGAGACTTAGGTCAAGTGAAGTAGACAAGATTTATTCATTTTCATCCTTATTTACCAAAACATTCTCTTACCATCACAAGTAAAATGGTACAATAAAATCAGGCTGATTTGGATTAATTTGTTTTTGGGGAGGTGGATCCCCCTGAAACTCTTATGATATTTTAATTAGACCTCATTTTCTATCTTTCTTCAAACCTTTGTCAATTATATAAAATGGAACATCAACTACCCAGAGCTATACAAGCTCATCATTAAAAGTATACGTCAATTAAAGCTATTAACTTTACTCATAACAAAAGAATCTCATTAGATGAACATTTTAAAGATATTTAATTAATACTTAAAAAATAATAATTATATATTATTTCCACGATCTTGTATTTCCCTAAAACTCACCATATAAGTACTAGTAAGAAACTTCTTTTGTTCCATAAGGAAAATAACTCTATTCCAAATTTAGCATTATTAAATACTCCTTTTGTTTATATAATATAGCAAGTTTATATTCTATTCATAACAACATGAAGAAAATTATATCAATTTCCAAACTAAATTCGTCCCCAAAAATTAAATTACACTAAGGGGAAAAAACTTTAAAAATATTTTGCGCAAGTGAAAACTTGAATCAATCAATGGATATAGAGTTAACTAATCACGTGAGTCTTGACTTAAAAAATATAACTACAATTAAACTCTTCAATAAAATATTTTAGGAATACAATGACAAAACAAAAAATATTAAGAGCCTACCAGATTCCAACCAGACTTGGTTATGTAATACCACAGAAACTATACTGCCATGGTTCTGGAATTAAAAACAATTGGAAGCATATGCGGTGGTCATGTCCTAAGATACAACCATGGTAGATAAATACTAATCAAGCTTTTACATTTTTCTTTGGGCTACAACTGAAATGTACATATTCATTTTGGATATTATGTCTAGTAAGAATTTATCTCAACAAGACTTTATGCTTTTTTAGTGATAAATCTGATTATCACATACTTAATAGTCAGTATGGAATCAATCTCCATATAAATTCTGAACTTCCTTTGAATGGCTGATTTTTAATGTTGACTTAATAACATCAATTTTGAAATTCATGATGAATAATCACTGAATCTACTAAAGATGTTTTTCTTCTGACAAACTGTGGGACTGGGTTGATGACCATTGTTTTACTTCAGTTTGTACTATTCTATAATAACAAAAATAACTAAAAACACTTAGCCCCAGCTTAGCCTACCTCCACCTCATACAAGACATCAGTGCACACAAACCTGCACACAACCCTGTACTCTTATAACTGTCCCTCTCAACACTGTCACCAGCAGAAAATTATCCACCACAATACCCAAGGTTTCCTTTCAAAACAACAACCTTCCTCATCTACCTCCTAATATAAAGTAAACTACAGCCTGATCTTTTTCATTATCCAACTAGCAACATCATCATCATCCCATCACAACTAATTAACATTTATACTACTACCTGCTGGTAGCATCAAGTGAAACTTAGAACTTCACTCCATTCTTCAACAGGGCACCTTATTCTTCTTAGCAATAATACAGCAATACACAAAAAAACATACCAAATACCCTAAATTTCCATTTTCCAGGGTACAAATGCAAGCTCAATACACCCAGGTAAATAACAAGGTAAAGTGGTCTTATGGCTTATAAACACAAATACCAAATCCATCTCAAATACCAATCCTACTAGACAGATTTCCACCCAAACGGGATTACTGTCACTATGTATCTATTCTCAATGCTCCTAATCAGCCTCTAATAGCAGACTACTCTCCCCATCACCACAATACATTTATACAGCTTCAAAACAAACCCCTAACAAACATCAAACCTTCCATATATCAAGACTAAGTGAATTTAACATGCAACTTCTAGGACCACCAGCTACTGACATTACAAGTTTCCTAAACAACTAGGATTCCCACAGAAATACCTTACTAAAAGGATACAAGGCCTAAACATATCCTACATGGACTGTCTTAAAGCCCTGTCACTATATTCAGTGTCCTACAGACTGGTAAGAGGTGACCTGTGTCTGGCATACAAGGCATCCTCCGACCCATTATTAATGGATTTACTGCACATTAACAAATTAAATGGCAAATGTCCCTTGTACTACTAAAGAACAGATGCAGCTCCTAAATGCTGTATCCCATACATGAGCCCCTCAAATTATCTATGGTATGATCCCCGTTATTTTCATTAGGGGTAATATATAATTATCGACCATGGCATAAGGCCAATCGATAACCAAATGGGATTGGATATTTCAAACAAAAAAAGGGAAATTGGCTAGGCTTAAAATGGCCACAAGGGCAGCAGGACTAATACTTGCCTATGAAACTATAAATGAAAACAACCCCTCTCAAAAAAATAACAGTACCTACCAGACCAAATAAATTAACATTGTCTGCTAGATCTCATTGTCAACCATACCTAACCTAATCAAGGCACTGTCCACCATGCCATCTTACATTACTATCACTGCCCTATACAGTTTACCTATACTATACCAAGTAAAACATCATGCCTCTCAACTAGTTACTTTCCAATGAAATGTTCATAAAACCCTGCAATTCTTAGCTATAACACTAACAAAGCAGATAAAGATCTGACAGACTAGGACAGCAATAAAGCAATGCCTCTTCCAATTAGTGGATTTAAAAAAAACTGGGATTTTTTTTTCTGGATCACTAAAGAACTTATTGCTCCATACAAGTTCAGAGATTCTGCCTATAATACTTAAAAAAAATTTCAATTCTCAGAGGACAAACACATTAAAACTACTTACAAACATGTCAAATAAAAATCAAGATGATATATAGCCCTTCTCTTCTACCCCAGCCAGCAATAGTCACAAAACAACCTAAAAGCATTCTAGAAACTAGTAAATAATATCACGGGTCATACCTCTAATCTTGGCCAAGCAAACATCAACTCCAATAACTCTTCCTCAGTTTTCCTCATTGTTCATGACTTTCTAAAGAAATTTTCTGAACTCCCCCAAATCAGCCACTCATCGATGTCCCTGTAATAAGACTTTGGACCTCCATTACAGTCTTCACTTGCATCTCAAAAAACAAACAAACAAAATTTCTATTACAGTAAATAGATAAAACAATCCTTCCGGCTCTGATGACCTCTGCCCTTAATTCCTTGACTAACCTCTTAGCATATTAGCCATCCCAAACAGACAAACTGGAAAACTAAGCACAGACCAACAAAATAACAAATGAAGCCAAATAGCCAATGGGATCCACACAAATACTTTAATACTTCAGATACAGGAATAGCACTTTCATCCACCATATAATCCATTGGACTTCATCAGATAAAAATCAATAATTTATCCGCTCTGTTTAAATAGTACCATCAAATAGATAAAAATAAAAACATTAATTGCTGTGATGCTTAAGCAAATAAAGGCATAATGTCATATTAGATGCCTAAAATATGACAAGTTATCCTTAAAATTCCAGGTTTTTTTTAAAGCATTTTTTGTATATGCTATTTTAAAAACATCATTGAGCTGTCCCTCATATAATACATACAAACATACACCTATATTTCAATTAAAAATAAATTTAAATATATGTATAAACACATCAACAGCAATACTGCAACATGATAAAAATTCAGGGAATAGTGTTAACATAATAAACTTAAAAATTATATTGAATAACAGTGAACATAATGTTATTTTTCCTTATTATTTCACCTCGCCATTGCTTTTAATTTCAACAAGCAAGAGATAGAACTAATTTAATTTAAACCCGGCCATATACATGAATTTAATTTCAACTGCCATAGTAACTCTTTCCTTTCTAAATAAAGACCCAATGGGCCCCCCTTGGGTTCAATTTCATTTGGTCTATGTCTATATATTTAAATAAATGGTCAGGATTCTCAACTGTTTGTTTCGCTAAGGCATTAGTTTCCATGTGCTTCCTAATGGCGTATTCATGTTCATACATCCTGTTGCACATTCTTCGTTCGGTTTTCCCGATGTAGAATGCAGGACACTCTTGACAAACCACTACGTATACTATATTTTTAGAGTCACAATTAAACTTACCAGTGGGACCATATTCCTTATCCCTAACTCTATAGGTCTCATCGACTTTGACTTTTACACAATAGGGGCATCGCCCACATTTATACATTGTTTTAATAAAACTAGATTTGTTGTCAGAGTTAATTTGTTCCAAGATGTTCTTAACATTTTCACATTTATGAAATACAATTCTAGGTGTAGGTGTAATCTTATTTCTAATATAACCATCAATCTGCTATTGTTAATCCTCGTTCATTCCTTACGCACGGGTATCGGTTCCGACCTCGGAACCGAGACGGCCATTTTCCAAGCTCGCGTCAGCTTCAACCTCTCGAGCTAAACTCTTACCCACAATCCCCCTCTACCTGTTACCTCAGACTTCGTTTGCCGCATTGCCATTCGGTCATGTCAAGCTACTTCTCTTAAGCTAAGTACAGTCATTTGTTGTTTAATAGTTTTACAGATTACTTTTCTGTCATAAAAGTTCATATTTTATTGTCTCTTACCCTATCGCATCTACCGTACATAATTTCTTCATGTTTTTATGCTTCTTTCTTTACCAATTTTACCGCGAGGTATTCTCTCTACCATCGTTGGTAATCCTTTTCCCTTTTCTCTCATACCTTCAGGTACTCTCTTGTACCATTGCTGGTACCTTTTCTATTAATTAATTTGCTGTCATGGCAGATAAGAAAGGTAGCCCAGGGTTTAACCGGTGTTCTGATTGTGGACACAAACTGCCTACTTCTGATGCACACTCTTTGTTGTGTTTATTGTTTGGGAGCTTCCCATTTGTCTGTTGACCCACCCTGTAAACAAACTATACAATAGAAGGAGGAAGCTACTAAATGATAGAGCAAAATCCCAAAAAGGGAAGGCATCACTGATCAGTATTAGCAAAAAACTACGGGCACACATAAAATTGTCTAAGGCTAGCTTCGAGAGAAAAATTGCACAGGACACTAAGGATAATCACAAGGCTTTCTTTAGTTATGTTAGGAACCTGGGTGGTAATTCCCAGATATGCTCAGAATTAGTCCAAAATGACAAAAAATACACCGAACTCACAGACATTACCAACATCCTAGCTGACAGGTTCAGCGCAAACTCCCCCCCCTCCCCACCAAAAGGGCAAATATCTATCCCAGCAGAGTGCTGCCCCCCTGACATCTCAGATGCTCAGGTAAGAGCCGCCTCTCCAAAGCAAAAACACAGCATCAATGGGACCAGATGGTGTCCCGGCTGCCCTACATGAACTCCAAGAAGAGCTAAACCCAAACATAAAACTACTGTTCAATCTCAGCCTTACTACAGGATATGTGCCCAAAGAGTGGCGTACAGCAACAGTGGTCCCTCTCCATAAAGGTGGTGCCTCAACGGATCCTGGAAACTATCGCCCCATAAGCCTGACTAGCTTGGTCTGCAAAGCTATGGAAAGGATCATCATGGACCTCATAAATAAAGATATTGGGGACCTACAAACACTGGATCCTACCCAGTTCGGCTTTGTTAGGGCAGATCCTGCCTCTTAAACCTGGTTGATTTCTTTGAAACAGTCACCAAGGCCATTGACGAGGGGAAGGTGGTCCACACAGCCTACCTGGACCTCGCAAAAGCCTTCGATACAATACCCCACTCAGGCATTATAGATAAGCTCACCAGCTTAAATATAAACCCCTATGTCACTTGATGGATTGCAAACTGGCTCAAGGACAGAACCCACATGGTTAGAATGGCTGGAGCCATGTCAGACTCCAAACCAGTTACAAGTGGTGTCCCACAAGGCTCAGTCCTGGGACCTCTCTTGTTCGGTATATATTTCTCGGAGGTACAGGCCAACACGGAAGGACTGTGGCTAACCAAGTTCGCAGATGACTGCAAACTGGGCGCCATAATCAACTCTTCAGTCGACACAAGCATCCTCCAAAAGGGCCTCATAGAAACAGACAACTGGTGCCAGAGCCATGGCCTCAAGCTAAATGCCAAAAAGTGTACAGTCATCCCCTTTGGCAAAAACAAAGTGCCCACAAATTACCACATAGGTGGTAATCCATTAAGTACAGAAGAAGTAATTAGGGACCTGGGGACCCAAGTTGATAGCAATCTCTCATTTGACAACCACGTGGCCAAAGTGGTTAGAAAAACATTTTATATAGCCCACCTAATCATGAAGGGATTCACATCTAGATCAGGGACGCCATCATGCCTCTTTACTCATCCCTCATCAGGCCCATAATTGAGTACAATGCCCCTTTTGGGATGTACCTTACCAGACACCTGCAGCAACTGGAAAGACCCCAAAAGTACCTCACCAAGAGGATCAAAGGGCTCAAACAGATGCCATATGCTGCCCGGTTAAAGAAACTCCAGCTCTACTCAGTGGCATACCGCCTGTTCAGAGGCGATCTGTGCCTGACGTATAAAGCCATGTCCAACCCGGAATTAATGGACATGCTGCACCTCAGAAAATCCAAATCCCATCGAGCTACACGCTCGAGAGGCTTGAACCTCAGCACTGAAATAAATAGGACATGCTGGAGGGACAGATTCATAACCCAGAGGCTCCCTTCACTCTGGAATAAAATCCCAGTCCAGGTTAGGCAGAGTCCCTCATTGACTCTCTTCAAGAGGAATCTTGATGAGTGGATGGGAGATTGTAGGTTTACCCCGGCTATCACTTCTGTGTCACTGTTAGACAGAGGCACAGTATACTAACCTCGAAAAAGGGCATAGCAAAATAAATTTAAAATGGGTGGCGAAAGCCAAACACATTCTGGCTAGGCTTATAAATGCCCTAGGGCAGATAGCCTAGTATGAACCAATGAACCTATGTACTATTTGTGAGAACTTTTCTAATAGAACCTTGTTGGAAAGGAAAATCAAGCTGTTACTGAAGGGACTTTTTAAATCTCCCTTTTCAGAGGCTATTTCTGGGTCAGAGGCCTCAACCCCTCCTAGAGCCCATAAGAAAACCTTGGATGTTCCTACTAAAGCTAAATCTTTGCCTTCGTCCCTGGCTGGGGACTCCCGCCAACCAAAACCTAAAAGGGCTAAAGTTTCGGCACTGGAGCTCACTCAGTCAGCCCCAGTGCTTTTGGTGCCTAGACCTTTGGCACCGAGGCCTTCGGCTCCATTAGTGATTTCAGCTCAGTCTTCTCCTGCAGCCTTCTATACATCGGCACCGAGGGGCTCCTCGGTTCTGACTATTACCACTGTATCAGCACCGAACGTTCAGTCGGCGCAGACCTTGACCGCGTCGGCTCAGACATCGTCCACGGAACAGACGCCTTTATTGTTGACTCCAATTTTGTCAGTTCCAGCTTCGGCACTGATCCCTGCATCGGTGTAGACCATGGCCAAGGCACCGATGACTTCTTCGGTGCAGACAACAGTAGTCCAGTCTCTCTCAGCACTGTTGTCCTCGGTGCAGACAGATGAGATGGGCACAGAGTCTGCCTCTTCTGTGGACAGGCCTGTTTCTCACTCAGTCTCCGTGAGGTCCACTAGAAGCCTTTCCGAACATGATGTGTTGTGTCTTGTGGACCAGGTACTCTTGGCCAGAGGTATCCCACCCCTAAGGAACTATCCTTCCTTGGGAGGTGATCACCCATCTCCAAAGACCCCTTCTTATTCTCCTCCTTCAAAGACCCCTTCTTATTCTCCTCCTTCATTGCCATTGAAGTCCATGGATATTGCAGTCTTCCCCTTCTGCGGTCCCCTTTATGGATCTCACTAAGGAACTGCAGTTGCCTTCGTGGCAGGAAAGTTTTTCTACGACCCAGGATGTCAGTTGTGACACGCATAGTTTGCTGCTCCACAGCCATCAAGGGACTCCGGGTCGGCAGGCTGAGCCACTTAGGGGAGGGGTGACCCCTGTTCTAGACATGCACTCCTCTTCGGGTGGACCAGCCTTGCAACTGATGGAGAAGGCTTTCGCTGCTGCTGGCGATACTGGACTGTCTATACCTCCGCCCTCCTTTGGTACACTGTTTTTTTTTTCTGCTGTCTTCTCCAGCTTCTCCCGCCGAGGAGGTTCACCGAAAAAGTTCATGTAAGAGGAAGCACATGGACTCCACAGAGGAGTCCCTCACCGAAGACACAGATTTCGATGAGGGGGAAGGATCTCCTAGGTCACCCTCTGAGGTATCCTTTGGTGATATCCTCGAAATCCTGAAACAGAGAGGTGACTGGCAGTTCTCTAATCCGACCTCTGAGGAATCTGTGTTCCTGCAGGCCTTTCGCTCCCGGCCCCCTACCTCCTGGGTTACTGCACCTGCCAATGAACTTGTCGGGCTCATCGTGCAGCGTGCTTGGAAGGCTCCCGATACCGTTGAAGCTATTCCCCAGAGACCAGATAATATCTTGTCCCCTCCTGCTTCGGCTCCCCATTGGTCCAAAGGTCTTCCTGGGGATGCTTTGGTGGTGGCGTCCACAACAAAAAAGGATCTGGCAGAAGAAGAAAGCCAGACTGTCTATCCGCCTAACAAAGCGTCCCTGGCACTGGACAGGATAGGGAAGTGCACCTTTGCTTCAGCGACCTTTGCTATCAGTTCCCTGAATTATATGGCACATTTTACCAGGCTTCAAAGAGATCTGGTTTCTGAGCTCTCTGAAACCTTGGCTGGTGCCATATCTGATGAAGTCCGTGACAAAGTGGCCTCTCAGCTGGCCACCACTGAATCTATATCTAACTCCTCTATGCGACTGATATCTCATGCATCAGAAGGAGCAGCTACAGCAGCTGGTTTGGCTGCGGTCTTGAGACGACATGCCTGGATGCACTTATGCAACTTTGCAGAACCCTTTAAGTTTTCCTTTCTTAATGCCCCCATTGAGGCCTCCTCGTTGTTTGGGCCCAAAGTTAAAAGCACACTGGCCAGATGTGAACAGGACGGTAAGACCCTTTCTGCCGTAGGTGTCCGTTATTCCTCCCTTCAACGTGCTTTCTCCCGAAAACAAAAGAGTGGGAAAATATGGTTCAAGAAATCTCAGGGTCCTTTCCGTGACACACAGGCCGAGTTCTCCCCCAGAGGCAGGGGGGGAAACTCACAGGGAAGACGCTCCTTTCGGGGCAGAGAGGGTCTGCATAACCAGGGTTCCAGGGATTCTTTCCCTGGTCAATCCTACCAGCGCTCGTGAAGAGCGGCCCAACTCCTTTCCTCTGGAGGTGGTTGGGGGACGTTTCTCCTTGTACCCTTCTGCCTGGCTAACCATCACCACCGATTCTTGGGTACAAAGGATTATAACCAGAGGTCATCATATCCCCTTCGATCTTTCTCCCGTCCCTTCAAAAAATCTTCCCGACGTTCCACCCAGTCAAGGGGAAGAAGCAGCACTAGAGATAGAAAAGCTGCTAAGAAAGAGAGTCATTCAAATAGTCCCTCCAGACCAGATAGGATCCGGATTCTACTCGAGACTATTTTTGGTGCCAAAGAAAACCGGGGACTGGAGACCAATTTTGGATCTCAGTGTATTGAACACGTTTGTGAGAGTACAAAAAGATGGTCACAATACAGTCTATCCTCCCGCTTTTGGAGAAAGACGATTAAATGTGCTCTACAGATCTTGTGCACTACCACATAAAGGTGGACAGGCCATCAAGAAGATTTCTGCGCTTCCGTTCGGGAGCCAGTCACTACCAGACATCTACAGGAAAAAGCCCTGGCATACTCTCTCCTCGCTGCTCAAAGGCTAGACATAACCATAAACTGGCAAAAATCCAATCTCACCCCATCTCAGTCGACAGAATTCACAGGGGTTATCTTGGACACAAAAAACTGCAGCGCTGCTATTCCAGAGCACAGAATTCTACGGATAAAGCAACAACTAATTCCAATCCCTTCGAGGGAAAAATCCACGGCTCACTCTGTTCTACAGCTGTTGGGTTCCATGGCAGCCTCCATCACCATTGTTCCCCTGGCCAGGTTTCACATGAGGCTTCTACAATGGCTACTGTTCACCCAGTGGTATCCTTTTCAGCATCCTCTTTCAGCCATGATTAGGGTAACCCACAGGTGCAAACAGGATTTAAATTGGTGGTTGACACACAATCTCTCACAATGGTCTCGCCCCTTCTCCCCCCAGCAACCCAAGGCCACAGTGACCACGGACGCCTCCCTGATGGGGTGGGGGGGCTATGTCAGGGACAGACAGTCCAAGGCACTTGGTCCGAACTAGAGGCCCATCTGCATATAAATGTTCTAGAGCTGAGGGCAGTGCTTCTGGCGTTGCAAGCATTCCATCCCCTGCTGCCGTCTGGGACAATTGTGATTCAATCAGACAACATGGCGGTGGTCTGGTACATCAACAAGCAAGGTGGAACCAAATCTTACCCCCTTTGTCGAGATGCCATGAGGATATGGCAATGGGCGATGGCTACCAACAGTTTTCTTCTAGCAACGCACATTCCCGGGAATTCCAACATGACAGCAGACAGACTCAGCAGGTGCATTCTTCAACCTCACGAGTGGTCCCTGAATCCCTTGACAGCGGCAGAGATCTTCCACCGCTGGGGGCTGTCCTTGCTGTGACCTATTTGCATCCCCGACCAACTACAAATGCAGCAACTACTTCGCCCTGATTCCCCCTCTGGGACAGTCACCCAGGGAACGCTCTAGTCCACGATTGGCCCTCGGGTCTTCTTTACACATTTCCACCCTTTCCCCTCATTCCCCAGTTTCTGAAGAAAACTGGTAGGTTGAAAAGCAAGGTGATCCTCATAGCACCATATTGGCCTCGACAGATTTGGTTCCCCTTCCTTTGGCCTCACCTACTAGATCGACCATGGATTCTCCATCCAACCCCGGAGTTGATCTCACATCCACAGAACCCGATTCATCCCAACTTGAACAGCCTGAAGCTCATGGCTTGGCTACTCCAATTCCCTTGATTGCCAGGCAGAATGATCTTTCTTTACCAGTATGTGATACTCTAATTGCTTCTCACAAGTCTTCCACTAGAATTACTTATCTGAGCAAGTGGAAAAGATTTACCTGTTGGCTGAAAGATAAACAAGTAGACCCCTTCTCAGCACCAGTGTCGATAATACTAAACTATCTGGCCAACATTTTTCAATCAGGTCTATCGGCCTCTACCATTAGAGTTCATTTGGCTGCAATTTCTAATTTTCATGTGGGTGTCCAAGATTCCCCTATTATGTCCCATAAATTGTGCAAGACCTTCATAAAAAGGTGTGAATCATCTGAAGCCACCTTTTAGAGAACCTATTCAACCATGGGATTTATCATTAGTTCTACAAGCTCTGACAATGGCACCTTTCAAACCAGCCTCTTCTTGCGACCTCAAGTATTTGTCATGGAAAACCTTGTTTTTGGTCGCCATTACTTCTGCCAGACGTATTTCTGAGCTTCAAGCTTTATGTATCAAGAGTCCATACTTGATTTTTCATAGAGATAGAGCGTCTCTGAGAACTAATCCTTCATTTCTGCCTAAAGTGATCTCTGAAATGTCAATTAATCAAGCCACTGAATTGCCAGTTTTCTTTCCCAATCATTCAAACAGAGGAGAGCATTGACTACATACCCTAGATATCCACAGGCAAATCCGTTTTTACTTAAACAGGACTAAACCCTTTCGTAAATCTGACCAGTTATTTTTGGCCTTTTCTGGACCTAGATTAGGATCTGCTGTTGCTAAGGTCACATTAGCTAGATGGTTGAAGGACTGTGCGACCTTCATTTATACACAACGTAATATCTCGCTACCTACCACCATGAAAGCTCATTTAACAAGGTCGGTGGCAACTTCTGCTGCCTTCCATGCCAGAGCTTCTTTACATGACATCTGTGCAGCTGCAACTTGGGCTACGCCTCATACCCTCATCAATCATTACAAATTGGATTTGGCCTTCAGGGGAAGAGCATCTTTCGGTTTATGATGCTCAGGAATGTCCTTCCATGAGAGCCTCCCAGGAATAGAGGTAGCTGGGGACTCTGTCCCATGCGTAAGGAATGAACAAGGATTAACAATATCAGATGAAGAAGCTGTGTCTTACCATAACGTTCCATCTGTATTGTTGATCCTCGTTCAGTCATTACGACCCTTCCTCTTTCCCCCTCCTGTGGTTTCTAGTGGATCTCACCATCCCATTCTCTTAG
This sequence comes from Protopterus annectens, assembly GCF_019279795.1. Lineage (NCBI taxonomy): Eukaryota > Metazoa > Chordata > Ceratodontiformes > Protopteridae > Protopterus > Protopterus annectens. The sequence goes on from NC_056728.1 coordinate 1,156,076,816, forward strand.
GTTTTGACCAGTGGTAGCCTCTACCTTCTTTGACTTGCAAACTCAATCTGAGGTAACAGGGAGATGGAGATTGTGGGTAAGAGTTTAGCTCGAGAGTTTGAAGCTGACAAGAGCGTGGAAAATGGCTGGCTCGGTTCCGAGGTCAGAACCAATACCCATGCGTAATGACTGAATGAGGATCAACAATACAGATGGAACGTTATGGTAAGACATAACTTCTTTTTTAACAGAATGTTCCAGTTCTTGCTAAGAACACATTTGATGAATTTATAATCACTACAAAATATAGTAGTGAAGGCAAGTGTATAAGACATTACAGTCATTTCATTATTAGATCCAACTTCCATAGTATTTAATTCACTATTCACCATCATAGCTATTTCATTACATAAAATAGGCCGAAAAAAAACTTCCTTTCTTTTGTTGGTTACTTCAGTAATGAAATCTTGCAACATTTCAGAAGAATAACCTCTCCTTAACACTAAACATTGTAGGGATCTTTGGAGATAACATATTAAAGTAATTATATACTTCAGCTGGTATACTGCCTTCAATCAGTAGGTCATTTAACCTATATATTCTGTTCTTTTATGGGTTACATCAATACAACAACTGAATTTTTAAAAGTTACAGAAATCTCTAGTAAGGAGGAATTAACCTATTTGGATGTTAGTTTAAAGAAGGATAAAACTAAGAGTTTATACCTCAACTATTTATCGTAAATCAACATATTTAAACTCATTCCTGCACTATTCTAGCTCTCACCCTTTCCACCAAAAAAGATCAGTGGTAAAGGGTCAATTGGTTAGAGCAGCTAGTATGGTTTCAAGAGAAGTGGAATTCCTTCAGGAATGTGACTTATTATGTGCTTTGTTTTTAAGGAGAGGTTATCCTTCTGAAATGTTGCAAGATTTAATTACTGAAGTAACAAACAAAAGAAAGGAAAGTTTTTTTCGGCTTATTTTATGTAATGAAATAACTATGATGGTGAATAGTGAATTAAATACTATGGAAGTTGGATCTAATAATGAAACGATTGTAATGTCTTATACACTTGCCTTTACTACTGTATTTTGTAGTGATTATAAATTCATCAAATGGGTTCTTAACAAGAACTGGAACATTCTGTTAAATGATGGTTATATTAGACGAGATCAGACAGGAGTCCCCGTGGACTATAATGTTTGCAGATGACAATGTGATCTGTAGTGAGAGTAGGGAACATGTGGAGGAGACCCTGGAGAGGTGGAGATATGCTCTAGAGAGAAGAGGAATGAAGGTCAGCAGGACTAAGACAGAATATATGTGTGTGAATGAGAGGGAGGATAGAGGAATGGTGAGGATGCAGGGAGTAGAGGTGGTGAAGGTGGATGAGTTTAAGTACTTGGGATCAACAGTTCAGAGTAATGGTGAGTATGGAAGAAAGGTGAAGAAGAGAGTACAGGCAGGATGGAGTGGGTGGAGAAGTGTGTCAGGAGTGATTTGGGACAGACGAGTACCAGTAAGAGTGAAAGGGAAGGACTACAAGAGGGTAGTGAGACCAGCTATGTTATATGGGTTGGAGACACTGGCACTGACAAAAAGGCAGTAGTCAGAGCTTGACGTGGCAGAGTTGAAGCTGTTAAGATTTGCACTGGGTGTGACGAGGATGGACAGGATTAGGAACAAGTATATTAGAGGGTCAGCCAAGGTTGGAAGGCTTGGAGACAAAGCCAGAGAGGCAAGACTACGTTGGTTTGGACATGTGCTGAGGAGGAATGCAGAGTATATTGGGAAAAAGATGCTAAGCATGAAGCTGCCAGGTAACAGGAAAAGAGGAAGGCCTAAGATAAGGTTTATGGATGTGGTGAGAGAGGACATGCAGATGGTTGGTGTGACAGAGCAAGATGCAGAGGACAGGAAGAAATGGAAACAGTTGATCTGCTGTGGCGACCTCTAACGGGAGCAGCCAAAAGAAGAAGATTAGAAATAAGATTACACCTACACCTAGAATTGTACTTCACAAGGCTGAAAATTTTAAGAATATCTTGGAACAAATTAACTCCGACAACAAATCTAGTTTTATTAAAACAATGTCCAAATGTGGGTGATGCCCCTATTAGGTAAAAATCAAAGTGGGTGGGACCTTTAGAGTTAGGGATAAGGAATATGGTCCCACTGGTAAGTTTAATTGTGACTCTAAAATATAGTATACATAGCGGTTTGTCAAGAGTGTCCTGCATTCTACATCGGGAAAACCGAATGAAGAATGCCCGACAGGATATATAAACACGAATATACCATTAGGAAGCACAAGGAAACTAATGCCTTAGCGAAACAGACAGTTGAGAATCCTGACCATTTATTTAAATATATGGCCATAGACCAAAGGAAATTGAACCCAAGGGGTGGCCCATTGTGTTTTTTTTTTAGAAAGGAAAGAGTTACTATGGCAGTTGAAATTAAATTCATGTATATGGCCGGGTTTAAATGAAATTAGTTCTATCTCCTGCTTGTTGAAATTAAAAGCAATGGAGAGGTGAAATAATAAGGAAAAATAACATTATGTTCAGCGTCATTCAGTATAATTTTTAAGTTTATTATGTTAACACTATTCCCTGAATTTTTATCATGTGTCAATATTCCCATTGATGTGTTTATACATATATTTAAATTTATTTTTAATTGAAATATAGGTATATGTTTGTATGTATTATATGAGGGGCAGCTCAATGATGTTTTTAAAATAGCACATGCAAAAAAATCTGTTTTTTAAAAAAAACTGCAACTTTAAGGATAAATTGTCGTATTTTAGGCATCTAATATGACATTATGGCTTTATTTGCTTGAGCATCACAGCAATTAATGTTTTTATTTTTATCTAATTGATGGTACTATTTAAACAGGGCTGATTAATTATTGATTTTATCTGATGAAGTCCAGTGGATTATATGGTAGATAAAAGCACCAATCCTGTATCTGAAGTATTAAAAGTATTTGTGTGGATCCCGTTGGCTATTTGGCTTCATGTTTTAATATATTAGCCATCCCATTTGTCACAACCTTATGCTTAAGAATAGTGTCAACAATCTAGAAACATGTATTCATTCACAAATACCCCTTCCCCAAACCTCGCAAAATCCACTTCTACATGCATGATTAGACATTCCTGTCCTCCATGTTTAAGGAGAACAACTTGAAGAACTAGCGCTCTTTAGATTAACATCCAATATTACTCCCTTATTCTTCCCTCAACAACATGGATTCTGGACTGGCAGAGGTATTACAATTACCAGAGTTACCTTAACCAATGCCAAGCTACAAAACATGGAAAAAAGGCAGGACAACCTAAATGGTGTTCCCATCATCAATATCAGTAAAGCCTATGACCTAGATGACCAGGCTACAGAAGGCTCTTTCAGCAACAGGCATCAGCAATGATGCTCTACAATGGTTCTCGAAAAACACAATTTACAATAATTTTATATGCAGAAGTCACGGTCATATACAGATCCATCTCCTCTTGATAACAATCAAATGTGAGCTGGAAAATAATCTCCAAAGCTTACCCACTTCACTTAAAAACAACTTCCTACTACTATGCCCCCCCCCCCCCAAAAATAAAGTTCTGCCATATGTAACCAGGCAGACTATCCCTAATTCTCAAACTTTGCCATACTCCTCACAATTACACCCTATTAGAAAGAACACTCCAATTCAAATGTCTGAGAGTTTGGCTGGACCAGTAACAGAACTTCCAATACCACTCTGATGAAGCAATATAGAATATGAAGATTTTTTTCTTAGCAAAAAATATGGCACACATTTTTACCAACCTGTACAACCCCACAGCTAAGGTATGGAATACCCATTACTGCAGCACACTCCAGTTAACTTGAATTACAGACTCATCACGTTCGATCTAACTCAGAACAATGCCACACTTTAATGAAGGCTGCGTGACTCCCTCTCCAGCAATTAGCAAAACTATTGCTTAGATCCCTAATCATTGAACTCCTGAAACAAAATTCCTTCACCTTCCTCCACTGCCTCATTTTTTAAGTATTCTTAGTTTGTAAAAAATAAGTACCATTTTTTATTCTTTATTTTTACGCTATTGCACTCACAGTCATATAATTAAAAAGTCTGATTTTATGACACTATATGCTTTAGAATCAGCTGCATAGCGTTAATGCTTCTACGTAAACATTTACATTCTATAGGTTTGCAGTCGGAGATTTTTCTGCTGTTAGATCTTATATGTCCTTTTGTATGTGAATACATTTTTTGTACACCTTTAGATTATGTAATTAAGATAGATTTGTTATGTAAGAGCATTATAGTTAGTGACTATGTAATGAAATATTTGCTGAATATGCATATGTTCGCAAAAAAGCTTCTCAGAACATGAACACTCTGAATGTTGCTTGACAGTTTCTCTTTAACTGCTGATTACAATAATCAATTAAATTAAGTCTGTCTCTAATTATCACACTATTTAAACTTTGCTTGTGGGAGTAATCATTGTCTGAGGAAGCGTGGTTGTCTCCACGCGAAAGCGCTTACCTTTTACCCACTGTTATTTGAATTAAAGAACTTGTTTTATTGCACAGTTATTATGTTTACTGGCTTACTTACTGGATTATTGCCTGCATTTCAACTTGTTACCTGGTTGCATCGTGGTAGAGATCAGGTTTCTGTGTTTTGTTACTGGACTATTGCTTTGTGTTTCCTGATCTCTTGAAGCTGCAGTTACCTCTTGATTTTTTGAACTTTTATTCTGTGTGGTAACTGCTCTACGCGATGGATTCTCCTGTTGTGGAGCTTGACTATAGACCGGAGTCGAGGGACAATTCAAGTATACCTGATGGACTGCTACATCGCGTCTCAAACCCTTTATTGGCTCTGGAATTAGGTGGTTCCTCTATTGAGTTAGTAACTATTTTACCTGAAGAAAATGTTGCTGAATTTAACCAGACTGTTAAAGATTTCGAAGATAAGCTGTATCTGTTACAAAGGTACGCCTGGCAGAGGCAGCACCTTGAAGCTTCTTTGCACTACCGCATTGTCCCTAGGGGAATGCGTGTTTTTTGTATGCCGTCATATGGAAGTAATCATCCTGCCCTCTTAAAAAAGTGGCAAGACTTAAACATAGAACAAGGTTTTAGATATATGTCTCTATTGAATGAATATTTCCTACCACTCGAAACCAAACTACGCAATGAAATAGACTCTGTTTATAAAAGTTTGTGTGAAAAATATAAATCGGATTATGCAAAAAACAGATTACAGACTATATTTTCACAAGTAAGTTCTTTTAGTGACAAATTGAAGCATATTAAGCTTAACAAATTACAGAGAGACTTCAATGATTTCCAAACTGGTTAGATCTTTGTTTGGCCAAGGCATAACACTACACAAACTCGTGAACAAAAGCCGACATCTTCTATACACACAATAGATGTCACTCATCATGATATTCCTGTTTTGTCTGCTGAAAACTCTGTTCTGCCTTCTACGCTTACAGCGGAAACAAATGTACCTAATACAATTGGAAATGAGTTTCCCAGATTAACGGTACCTTCTGCTACACCACCTTCTAATCAGTTAGCGTTCGTCAGTATACCTAATGAAAGTCAACTAGGAGCGAGACCGAAAACTGCACAAGAAGCAAGTCGTTTTTTACCCTACCCGATAAAACAGCAATTCCAAGGGAGAGGACGCTCACAAAGCAGAGGACCAAGGAAACGGAAAATATCCGAAGAGAGGTACGGAGCTACACGAAGACAGAAAATGTGACTGATTTATTTGTTAATTTATCTTATCATGATATGGACTCATCTGATACTAGTCTAATTAATAAAGGTCTTAATTTTATTACTGCACAATGCAGTAACTTAGCTGACGTATTATGTGATTTACGCATTTTTTGTAGAAGCGTTGCTTTGAAACTGTTTTTTAAAAACACCTCTGCTAAACAAGATAGTAGTTTAGTATACACTGATCCTATGTCCTTAAAATGCAAAAGTAATTTTTCACCTCCTTTATCATTTAATCTAGAATGTTTTTTAAAAGCCTGTGAGAAAGACTTTTACCATTTATTCTCTACTCACAAGAAGAGGATAGCTTATGTAAACCTAACATCTAATGAGGTGAAATCACTTAAAAAATTCAAACAACTTTCTGATATAACTTTTAGACCTGCAGATAAAGGAGGTGGAACCATTATTATGAACACTGTTAATTATGTTTCACTAATGTTAAATATGCTGTCTGACAGAGATACTTATAAAATAGTCTCTCAGATAGAAACTGATTCTATAGTTACAAATGTGCATGCAACTTTACATGATTTACTTATGTGCAGGCAGATTTCTCCTGAATTCTATAAATATTTATTTATAGAATTTCCAACTATTCCTACGATAAAGGGCTTACCAAAGATTCATAAACAGACCGAACCTTTACCTCTCAGGCCTATAGTTTCAGGTGGTAATTGGGTTACTGCAACAATTTCTACTGCCCTTGAAAAATTTCTTAGACCACTAGTAGATGCAGTTCCATCTATCTTGAAAGACACTTATCAACTTCTGAGAAGCATTAATGATTTGACTCTTGACGTTAGGAACAAAGAATACATTCTAATAACGCTGGATGTAAAAAATTTATTTACCTCCATTCCCAATGAATTGGGCCTGGAGGCTATCAGAGAGTTGTTAGTCAGAGATACTGAATTTTCTACAGATAAAATAATCTTAATCTGCCAGTTACTAGATCTGGTACTTAACAACAATCTTTTTATGTTTGATGGCAAAACGTATTTGCAGACATGGGGAGTGGCCATGGGCACCCCATGCGCAAATACGTATGCAAACTTGGTGGTTTTGAATTGGGAAAAGGAACATCTATTTAGTAGTTCTGTATTTGAAAAAATCAAATTCTACAAGCGTTTTGTAGATGACATCCTTTTAATATGGCAAGGCACCCTAGAAGAATTTAAACAGTTTTTGTACTATCTAGAATCTACTACTACTTGTTTAAAATTCACAATGGAAGTCTCCAAAAAATGTGTAAATTTTCTGGACGTCTCTCTCACTTTAGATGAACAAGGAAAGATTATATCTTCCATATTTAGAAAACCAACCTGGACTAACACATTACTTCAATATAATAGCATGCATCCGAGGCACATGTTTCCTGGAATTGTTAAGAGCCAATTCATCAGGATAACTAGGTTGTGTCAGGACAGTGAAACTTTAGAGCAAGAAATTAATAAATTAGAACTACTTTTTTTAAACAGAGGCTATAATATTGATTTAATTAGTTCTATTAAGGACGAAGTTTTACATTCTTCAGAGACTGTCCCACAGGTATTCAAGAAACCCATTTTATTTAGACCCAAAGCAACTAGCAATTTAATGAAAATTCCCTACATTATAAAGTATGCAAGTGATGTAAAGTGTTTAGAAAATATTATACGTAGGAATTGGAATATATTAATGACTGATGCCCTAGTAAATGACCTAGTTGGCAGTCACCCCACTTTTTTATATAGAAACTGCCCAAATTTGAAACAGATTCTATGTAAAGATCATACTCTAGATTTTAAAAATGCTTCTTTAAGCACAGGAACTGTTCCATGTGGTGATTGCAACAGATGTGGCTACATTTGCTATGATTTAGTTTTTATTCATCCCACTTTGAATTTTACTTTTTATTTTAATACTTCAGCTACCTGCCAAACAAAAAATTTAATATACTTAGCTACTTGTACTAAATGTACTGCTTTTTATATTGGGCTCACTAAAAGGAGACTAGCTGATCGGGTTTATGATCACTTGTATGAAATCAGGAAAGGATCAGACACTAATGCCTTGGCCCAGCATATAGTAAAGGAAAGAGACCACACTTTTTTATTTAGAGTGGTAGAAGTAATAGCTTTAAATCCTAGGGGGGGAGATGATACTAATAACCTGGCATTAGCTGAATTGAGATGGATTTTAAAGTTTAATGCTCACAACTATCCAGGTTTAAATACTTCTGTATCTATTAAACCCATTCTAAATAATAGGAAACGTTAATGATGGCACAAAAAAACTTCTCTCAAAAAATGTCTTTATCTATTTTGCAATGTTATCATCTGCCTATAAATTTTGATTAAATATGTATTATGGGCTTTTTTTCTTCATGAGTTGCAGCGTACACTTCCTAATCACTAATACTGAAACAATGTATTTTCATCTAAAATTTTGTTAATATTCATAATTAATTATTTAATGTTACTTTTCTTCAACCTTGTTTTAATAACAGCAATTTTAGGTTCCAAATTAATTAGGTAAGCATAGTTAATATATATGGTGAATAGTATATAAAAATACTTTTTATAGATATATGTTTTATATATACATTATTTTCATATATATACATTTTATACATAGATTTTTAAAAAAATTCTTTTCCTGTAAAAATGATTTTTATAGATACTACTAACTACAATCATTTTTTACTGGACTTAATTATTCATGATATTCTAAATTCTTTTTTATATATGCATCCTTATGGAATAATTACTATCCTGGCATTAGTTGACAATAATCTTACTTAACTTTTATATATCATAATAGCTATGTAATTATGAAATTAAATATAGTCATTGATCTAATTTTTCTTCTTAAAGCTAGGCTATGATTTATTTCAGGTCAAGTCACACTTAAGCCCAATAATTAACTTTTAATTATTCTAATATTGGATACTATCTTATAATTTTTGATAGTCCTAATAGGAAGAATGTCTGGAGTCATGTTAATTAGTCAGTGTATTTGTTTACTTGTTTTATTTATATATGCTATGTATTCTGTAGTAATTGATCTTGTAATTTTAAAAATATTTTTAAAATATTTGTTTTAATCATAGTTATTAGCGCTTTATACAGAAAATCTCTCACATTGGTGTATATATCCCACAAGACTTCAGCAATTATTGTAGCAGTTAGATAGCGTCGATGTCTTAACTAAAGCTAATATAATATGTTGCGTCAGTTCTGTAATGATGCCTATTGCAACAGAAGCTAGTTATATTCTAATATTTTATAGAATGTATAGTAACTAGGAGTAACTACTACAATTATCAGATAGCACTACCGCTAGATCTAGAATCAATAAACAATGTTGCTGCTCTTTAGACATGATACTTATTGCAACTGAAGCAATTAATATTTTAAGTACAGATGCTAGCGTTTTACACAAAAAATCTCTCGCATATGTGCATATATCCCACAAGATTTCAGCAATTATTGCAGCTGTTAGTTAGCTTCGATATCTGAATATAAGCTGATATAAAATGTTGCTTCGGTTCCGTAATGATGTCAAGTGAAACTGAAGCTTCTTATTTTTTAACATTTCTATAGAGTGCATAGCAACTAATAGCAATCAATACAATCATCAAATAGCATTACCGCTAGATCTGGAATGAATAAAGAATGTTGCTGTTCTTTAAATATGATATTTATTGCAACTGAAGCTGTTGGTTTTTTAAGTATTCTTAGTTTGTAAAAAATAAGTACCATTTTTTATTCTTTATTTTTACGCTATTGCACTCACAGTCATATAATTAAAAAGTCTGATTTTATGACACTATATGCTTTAGAATCAGCTGCATAGCGTTAATGCTTCTACGTAAACATTTACATTCTATAGGTTTGCAGTCGGAGATTTTTCTGCTGTTAGATCTTATATGTCCTTTTGTATGTGAATACATTTTTTGTACACCTTTAGATTATGTAATTAAGATAGATTTGTTATGTAAGAGCATTATAGTTAGTGACTATGTAATGAAATATTTGCTGAATATGCATATGTTCGCAAAAAAGCTTCTCAGAACATGAACACACTGAATGTTGCTTGACAGTTTCTCTTTAACTGCTGATTACAATAATCAATTAAATTAAGTCTGTCTCTAATTATCACACTATTTAAACTTTGCTTGTGGGAGTAATCATTGTCTGAGGAAGCGTGGTTGTCTCCACGCGAAAGCGCTTACCTTTTACCCACTGTTATTTGAATTAAAGAACTTGTTTTATTGCACAGTTATTACGTTTACTGGCTTACTTACTGGATTATTGCCTGCATTTCAACTTGTTACCTGGTTGCATCGTGGTAGAGATCAGGTTTCTGTGTTTTGTTATTAGATCCCTAATCATTGAACTCCTGAAACAAAATTCCTTCACCTTCCTCCACTGCCTCATTATAAGAGACCTACTCATACAACCTTACATCCTTATGCCAATAAGGCCAAGCCCTACAAATTCTTATGCTTTCAACCTTCAAAGTACTGAAAACAGCTTGTTACATTTACCTCTCTACAACTGTGGGACTCTTTTCAAACCAAATTAAAAAACATTTACACTTAACCTCAGTTCTGTCTTAGTTTAAACAATTTCTACAACAGTAAGCCAAGTGTACATATATTCATATTTTCAAAACATCTCAGTCACCAGACTACGCACCCATTATATGGTTGTATTTGCAGAAGAAAGTAAAAACTCTTGCTGAAAATATTTCATTTCAGTCTCTCTACTCATTTAATCAAATGAAATACCACCCTACTCCCAAGTACCTGGATCAACACTTCCCAGCTCAGTTTCTATACACAAATCTCTTCTTCCCTCACAATACCTCATTCCCTCCTTTTATAATTAGGTGGCCCTAATATACTGCTATACATTAAGGTTAGAAAACATTATTTTTCAGTTTACTACAGTGCCAATGATATTTGTACTTCTAATATACATCTTTATCTTTAATTCACCTCTCAGATATATTGCTATAACACTACTAATGCTTCCATATTAAATTATCGAATGCATCTGTTTCTACCACTTATGTAAACATTAGGATTTCATCTACTTCTCATGTGTCCGTTTTTCTTCAGAAACAATGGGCTGCCTTGGTAAGGTGCTTATACATATCAGTGCTTTACCCCAGATAACAGCTCAATCTAAATAAACAATCTCTAAATAAAATAATAAATACATACAATCCAGCCAGCCTTCAAATACCATGATGATTTCCCACCTGGTTACTATTTCACCAATACTTGTCTTTATATAGACTCGGGAGATTTTCATACTTTCATTGCATAGACTGTGGAGACTAAAACAGATCAATCCTGCACCTTTGCTTGAAGTATACAGACTAAGCTTTCAATAGCAAGTTCAGGATGACAGACTATACAGAATTTTCTCTTGGAAAAGTGATCTGATACTAGGAAAAAGAGATACCAGCAAAATGAATACAGAATAAAGAAAAACAGTAATTTTTCTCTTATAACGAGTAATTAATACAGGTTCACTAGAATACAATGTTAACCAAAGAATATCTTGGACATACCTTCTGAAAAATAACAGGATAAAAGATATTCAGAGTCAAAATTAATTCTCCTTCGTCAATGTAATCCTCAGGATCTTTTGGCTTTTTGCCCACTGCATATGACTGCTACATTGGGAGAAAAAAAAACAACATGTCAGTAGATTTTACACAAATGCATGCACAGTAACCACAGCAGCAGCGACCTCTGTTAAAGTTTATAGATATGGACTTCTGAGTGGCCTGCACATCCTAAATAAACACAGATGGAGCAAATACAAATCTTCTAGTGGAATAACATGTATTTATTAAGTCACACATATGATGTTTGCTACAACAGGTTTTGAGACAAAGCATTAGCCATGCACTACTAACACGGAAATAAGTTCTAGAGATGCCAAACTTTGTACATTTAACAAAGGATGCATAACCCTTTGTCAACATTTCAATAAATAAAAGATGATTTGAACTACAGAACAGTACCCTAGGTCTCTAAAAGGTAAAAAAATCGGACTCGCAAGGGACAGTACAACTATATACTTGTACATGTGTGAGATATACATATATACCATGACATATAAACACACACATTATATATATATATATATATATATATATATATATATATATATATATATAAAATTATACATATATATACACACACACACACACACGTACATAAATATGTATACGGATATATCTTAAACAAAAGCGCTTTAATTAAATAGTCAACATGTTTTCATAGTGTCAGTCAGCAATGTTAGTTTCCCAGAGTTTTGCTGTAGCTTATAAACTCTGCCTAACAACCTCCATAAAACAACTTAAAAGCATTCTGGAAACTAGTAAACACCATAGGCCATACCTGAAATCCTGGCCAAATGAACATCAATTTCATTGCAGAGGCAATTGTTCTGTAGGTTGGGCTGTGCACCCATAGAGTTAGTATGCATGAGTAATGTGGTATGGGAGAGGGGTGGAGTCCCTATGTAACTGCACATTTATTTTGGTTCTGATAATGTGTGGACAGAGGCTTGTGCTGTTGTATCCACAGTTGTCAGATAAATAACTGCATGCATACCTCTCAACTGTCCAGGTTTTTGCAGAATGTTCAGATTTTTGCCTCATATTTTTGGTCTGTTCCTCATAAAATTTGTGATTTTCTGGCAAATCACTGGGATGATGTGAGGACTGAAGTCATTAAATAATAATATACATTTGTGTTACAGACTTCATCTTCTTCTTCTTTCGGCTTTTCCCAGTTAGGGGTCGCCACAGCGGATCACCTGTCCGCTCATTATTGGCAGTGGAGTTTTACAGTGTCGAGTTGCCAGCCCGGCGCCCAACCTTCCACAGAAGGCACACACATGCACACACACATGCCTAGGGCCAATTTAAAGTGTCCAATACGTGTTACAGACTTCATACCCTTCAGAAAAATGCATGCTAAGACAAAACCTGTTATTCCAGCAACTTTCCAAGTTTATCAGAGAAATATCTGAAATTTGTCCCTAGTTTTGGGCTTTTGTGCCCCCATTCTGTCAGGCTTTGTCCAGATTTATTGTGGTAAGAGGCTGAGAGGTATGACTGCATGTCTGGCTTACTTCAGAGTGAGAGACAGATTAGTGAAGGAGCCAAAACACAGTCAGTGCATTTCCAACTGTACTTTTTGTTTGCAAGACTTTAGGAAAACCTGGAGGAGATGAATCCACCTATGCTGTCAATTTCCCTCTGAAAAGGTTATCAGTGTAAGTAGAGTAAATGCAAAGTTATTAGGCTTGCTTTTGTGATAGTATATGATCATACGTCTTATCCTTTTAGTGCAAAGCAAATTTTAAATATTGCTCTTATAAACTTAAAAAGTTGCTACAATAACAGGTTACATATTAGCATGCATTGCCTGATGGATACAAACCTCAAATGTCTGTCACTGTTTACTGCCTTCAGTCCTCAATGATTTGTCATAAAATCACATATTTTATGATAAACAGACCAAAAATGCTAGGAAAAAATCTGGAAAGTTGAAAGGTATGGATGCGATGGAAATGAACAACGGTTTGATGAGTACAATAGTAGACAGTTCGTGACTAGCTATATGAGGGCTGATTACTGCCGAGTTTCACTTGATAAAATCATACATGCAATACTTATTTCATCTGGGTTTGGACCTTTGTTGTTATCTGCTTTTGTTAAATCTGGGTTTGAAATAGGCAGCAGATGAAGGACTTAGGATTGATTGCTACCGATTTGAGTTATGGTGGATGTTTCTGGTGAAAGGGAAATGGTTCCACTAAAACTAGCTGTGTGTTTTAATTTGTTTTTCTTACTAACTGGCTGCTGGCTGTTTCCTTATTGTTGATTAGGGGATGTCCCTTTTAGACAGGTGTTTGCCTAATATACAAGAAACTTCGCTATAAAGGCTGGCACTTTATATAATGTTGAGCAAGTACTGTCATTTGATTGAATGTTCATTTAACTGAAACCCAAACAGGCGAACCAATTTGATTGAAAATTCATTTGACTGGAATCTCATCTGATGAGAGAAAAAAGTGCAGAAGTCTAAAGAAAGTACCTGATAGTGTCATTTCTCATCATAGGAGTTATTAGGGAAGTGAGTCTACCACAGTAAGTGTGGACTGCAATGGTCAGTGCCATGCTGATCTGCAGATGATTGTGTTTTCACTCCTGCATTGATTCAGTATGTATGGTGTTTTTCCTTTCTCTGTGATTGTGTGACCATTGATTTAGTCTATACAAGTAAGGGGGTGGGGGATACAGAGGGGCTTGACCCCATGCAAAAACATTTTATAGTAATTTGTTGTGAAGGTTTTCAATCAAATGAGTTTTCAGTCTAATTAATTTTCAATCCAGTGGGTTTGACCATATGGATTTCAATCAAATGACAAAGACCCATGAAGCACTGTACTGTATTAAGTGTGCTGCAATAGTGCTCTGCTAACTGGATTTTGTTTGTATAATGCCCTTGTTTCACTGAAGGTTGGATCGGCTGTATTAAGTGCAACAGCACAATCAGAATTATATTTAATTACAACACTACTATAATTAATTTCATACTCTTAGCTTAGAATTACAGGTTGCAACAATGGTTTTCTGCATTACCCACTGTTTTTTGAGGTCCTTTAGATTAAATCTGAATCTTTTGATTTTCTTCATTCACTTAAAAGTAGCATAACTGAGGGCTTCTTCTATTTAATCTCTGTGGTAGTTCACCAATTAAGTTGTCTATAATATCTGGTCAAGTACTGGTCTCAGGAAACAAAGGCTTGCAGTGTGCCCTGTCCCGTTCTGCAACCAGCTCAACTGAAGAAATCCAAGGAGATGTAGCAACTGCTTCATTCTTACCGACAATCACTAACTTTACCTCTCATACCAGAGTCACTAACATATCTTCATTTGCACCTTCACTATCAATTAAGGTGAGTCACCTTGGCTCCAAGACTATTCCCATAAGGGATTCAGAGGCTGAAGCCACACATGGTAATGTCCGAGTAACAGATGACAGTACAGTTAGGGACACCGATGCATGCTCCAACTCAACATGCTGTGCAGGGACAGGGTCATACTTAGCTGTCTCTGGCACCAGGATTCAGGATGTGATCAGACCATTAATGTTTCTAAATCCAAAGTGTGAGTATGCTCTCGTTTATATGCCAAAAAAAAAAAAAAAAAAATTTAATCTGCTTTTACTGTACTTGTGTTTCTACCTACTTTTTTTTACTTTTGCATCATCTTAAAAGTACTCAATTGTATTTATTACTGCTTGGTGTAACTCATTCTAAGCCTTCTGGTTTAAACACTTGGGCTTCGGACCAGTTGTTTTGCACTAAGAGGGTTTGTGGTCTGCACTGTAGTGGCAGAACAGGTAGCTTACATCCTTCTAGGTTGGGAACTGCTGATTGAGGGCTCAGTGTCTGTTATTCTAAAAGTGTATTAATTCTGGTTTAAGCACTTAGGCTTTCAGGCCAGTTATTTTACATTAAGAGGGTTCGTGGTCTGCACTCTTGTGGGAGGAGAGGCTGGACTCTGCCCTTCTGAGCTGGGAATTTCTGATTGAAGCCTTATAGTGCATGCATATCTGAACTGCTTCTTACTGAAGTTGGTGCGCCTTGTTTGCTGTGGCATAGACTGGATTCGGGCCTGCTGGATCTAGCTTTGTTTGTGTAACTTGAGCACTAATCCAGGCATTCTCTAAAGTATTCAATTGTATTTATTACTGCTTGGTAGTAACTTGATTAAAGTTTAGCTGTCATTCTAAGTCTTTTGGATTAAGCACTTGGGCTTCAGACCAGTTGTTTTACATTAGGAAGGTTTGTGGCATGCACTGTGGTGGCAGGACAGGTAGCTTTCATCCTTCTAAGTTGGGAACTGCTGATTGAGAGCCCAGTGTCTGTTATTCTTAAAGTGTATTAGTTCTGGTTTAGGCACTGGGCTTCAGGCCAGTTATTTTACATTAAGAAGGTTTGTGGTCTGCACTCTTGTGGGAGAAGAGGCTGGACTCTGCCCTTCTGAGCTGGGAATTTCTGGTTAAAGGTTTATAGTGCCTGAATATTTGAACTGTATCTTACTGAAATTGGTACACCTTGTTTGCTGTAGCATAGACTAGATCCAGGCCTGCTGAATATAGCTTTGTTTATATGCTTGTTGTTTGTTTGCTTGTTATTTCCTGGAACGCTAATTCCACCTAATACGCGGCTTCTCAGCTTCTGTGGCTCACTAGTGATATCTGCATTGCTTACTGTACTTATTTCCTTGTTTCACTTGAAAGAAAGTTACTGTTTGTCGCTTTTGCATTTAAGTTACCTGTAACACATTGCACTTAAGTTACCTGGCACTTGCTCACTAAAGCAATTATATAAGTCAGCACTAAAAATTAAAAGCACTACACCCTCACTCCCCACTGGCCCTGGTTTTCAATTATTAAGGAATTCCCAATATTATTCTAGCATGTCCAAAGGTCAGTTGTCAATCTCCTCTCCGGTCCAGCTGGTGAATCTGGGAATCTTGAGGCAATGTTACAACTGCCTCATGTACACAGACAACCCTCTCCTCCTCCCAACAAATTCCAACACATGTGAGAGATGCAACCATATAGCCAAACTGGAGGCTAAGCTCTCTCAACTCAGTACTGACATAACCAGTCAGGAGGAGAAGGAAACCATACTCACTACAATTCCAGTCTCACATAGACCTACCACGACAGCAAACCAAACACATAATCACACAAAAACATACTCGGAGGCTCTAAATAAAGATCTGCCGAAGCAGCAGAGACCGCCAAAGCAGACACCCAAGCAGCCGCTACCCCAAAACAAAACACGTGCAACACATATCTCACAAAGCCATTGTGCCAAACAGTCACAGCCCTTAAGACTAAACAACACACCTGATACACTTGTAATAGGTGACTCTATAGTCAGGCACACTGACGTCCCGCTCACCAGGCTGAACAAGGAGAGGGTCACGGTGAGCAGCCTGTCGGGTGCTAGGATCCGCCACAAAACACAAGCACTCAGGTCACTCCAAGGCAAGTACAAATATGACTCAGTCATTGTCCATGCTGGTGTGAATGACCTGAGACGTACCTCCCTGGACTACATGAAAAGAGACATAAAGGAGCTCTCTGAGCATGTAGCCCAGGCCGGTATGACCCTGACCTTGAGTAGCATCTTACCCTCACCAAGAATGATGCCACAATATGAAGACAAGATGATCAATTTCAACAATTGGCTTAAGTACTGGTGTCATTCAAAGGGGATCCAATGCCTGTCAGCTTGGGATGATATGCTCGACAAGCCACGATGCTTCGCTAGGGACGGCTTGCACCTGTCACCCCTGGGCTTCGGATATTGGCAAAGGCTCTTGCTACCCCCATAGTGCCTTTTTAGGCAAGGCTCAAAAGACAAACCCACCTCCATAGGTATCACAAGGGATAAGAAACTAAGAGTAATGCTACTCAACGCCAGAAGTCTAAACCTCAAGATGCACGACTCGAAACTCTCCTTAGCATGGAGAACATCGATATCTGTGCAGTAACAGAAACCTGGTTCAGGGCTCCCGAGAGCACCCCAGCACTACCAGGTTATACCTCATACCATGCTTTTCGCCCCAAAACTTGGACCGAACCACAAAAGGAGGGGAGTATCGATATTCATCAAAGATACCCACACCTCCAGGTTGGTGGCAAAGCACGAAGCATCAGAGACTATCCATGTGCAACTAACAGTGGGTAAAACTGCCTTCCAGTTTATAGCCTGCTACAGACCACCCTCCCAAACCCAGGAACCCCACTCGGCCTTCCTGAGAACACTGGAAAATATGAAGGTCTCTCCAAACACCATTATATTGGGCGACTTCAACTACCCAAACATAGACTGGGAGCATTACTCTAGCTCCAACACCCTAGCCCAAAGGTTCCTAGAATTTATAAACTCAAATGCTATGGAACAACTTGTTACCACTCCCACAAGAGGGGAAAACATACTGGACCTGATCATCACCAACATGGGGACTCTATGCTCCAGACCAGAAGTGTATCCCTCACTGGTAAGATCAGACCATAAACTAATCTCACTGGATATTCACATCCCGACCCCACCCCCTGCCCAAAAAACCACAGTGAAAAACTTCTCTAAAGCAAATTTTACACTCCTCAAAACTGAGGTGGAATCTTTCAAAGCCCCCGGGCCTGTGGAAAATACAGCCCAGACCGCAGAATCCTTTATAAACGCATTCTATGAACACCTTCAGGAATGCATGGATCATGCGATCCCAAATAAAACCAAGACCCAATCCTCCAAAGGCAGACGTCCTGTCTGGTGGACCCCAGCCATAAACAAACTATACAATAGAAGGAGGAAGCTACTAAATGATAAAGCAAAATCCCAAAAAGGGAAGGCATCACTGATCAGTATTAGCAAAAACTACGGGCACACATAAAATTGTCTAAGGCCAGCTTCGAGAGAAAAATTGCACAGGACACTAAGGATAATCACAAGGCTTTCTTTAGTTATGTTAGGAACCTGGGTGGTAATTCCCAGATATGCTCAGAATTAGTCCAAAATGACAAAAATACACGAACCCACAGACATTGCCAACATCCTAGCTGACAGGTTCAGCGCAAACTACCCCCCTCCCCACCAAAAGGGCAAATATCTATCCCAGCAGAGTGCTGCCCCTGACATCTCAGATGCTCAGGTAAGAGCCGCCCTCTCCAAAGCAAAAACACAGCATCAATGGGACCAGATGGTGTCCCGGCTGCGTCCTACATGAACTCAAAGAAGAGCTAAACCCAAACATAAAACTACTGTTCAATCTCAGCCTTACTACAGGATATGTGCCCAAAGAGTGGCGTACAGCAACAGTGGTCCCTCTCCATAAAGGTGGTGCCTCAACGGATCCTGGAAACTATCGCCCCATAAGCCTGACTAGCTTGGTCTGCAAAGCTATGGAAAGGATCATCATGGACCTCATAAATAAAGATATTGGGGACCTACAAACACTGGATCCTACCCAGTTCGGCTTTGTTAAGGGCAGATCCTGCCTCTTAAACCTGGTTGATTTCTTTGAAACAGTCACCAAGGCCATTGACAAGGGAAGGTGGTCCACACAGCCTACCTGGACCTCGCAAAAGCCTTCGATACAATACCCCACTCGGGCATTATAGATAAGCTCACCAGCTTAAATATAAACCCCTATGTCACTAGATGGATTGCAAACTGGCTCAAGGACAGAACCCACATGGTTAGAATTGCTGGAGCCATGTCAGACTCCAAACCAGTTACAAGTGGTGTCCCACAAGGCTCAGTCCTGGGACCTCTCTTGTTCGGTATATATTTCTCGGAGGTACAGGCCAACACGGAAGGACTGTGGCTGACCAAGTTCGCAGATGACTGCAAACTGGGTGCCATAATCGACTCTCCAGCCGACACAAGCATCCTCCAAAAGGGCCTCATAGAAACAGACAACTGGTGCCAGTGCCATGGCCTCAAGCTAAATGCCAAAAAGTGTATAGTCATCCCCTTTGGCAAAAACAAAGTGCCCACAAATTACCACATAGGTGGAAATCCATTAAGTACAGAAGAAGTAATTAGGGACCTGGGGACCCAAGTTGATAGCAATCTCTCATTTGACAACCACGTGGCCAAAGTGGTTAGAAAAACATTTTATATAGCCCACCTAATCATGAAGGGATTCACATCTAGATCAGGGAGGTCATCGTGCCTCTTTACTCATCCCTCATCAGGCCCATAATTGAGTACAATGCCCCTTTTGGGATGTACCTTACCAGACACCTGCAGCAACTGGAAAGACCCCAAAAGTACCTCACCAAGAGGATCAAAGGGCTCAAACAGATGCCATATGCTGCCCGGTTAAAGAAACTCCAGCTCTACTCAGTGGCATACCGCCTGTTCAGAGGCGATCTGTGCCTGACGTATAAAGCCATGTCCAACCCGGAATTAATGGACATGCTGCACCTCAGAAAATCCAAATCCCATCGAGCTACGCTCGAGAGACTTGAACCTCAGCACTGAAATAAATAGGACATGCTGGAGGGACAGATTCATAACCCAGAGGCTCCCTTCACTCTGGAATAAAATCCCAGTCCAGGTTAGGCAGAGTCCCTCATTGCCTCTCTTCAAGAGGAATCTTGATGAGTGGATGGGAGATCGTAGGTTTACCCCGGGTATCACTTCTGTGTCACTGTTAGATAGAGGCACAGTATACTAACCTCGAAAAAGGGCATAGCAAAATAAATTTAAAATGGGTGGCGAAAGCCAAACACATTCTGGCTAGGCTTATAAATGCCCTAGGGCAGATAGCCTAGTATGAACCTATGAACCTATGAACCTAAATGCTCTTCCCTGGAAAAGAGGTTCACAGAGATACAAAAGAACTCTATATGCATGTGCCCAAGGCAGGTAAGACACCTTTCTTGAGCAATTGCGTGCCTTCTCAAACAATGATGCCACAATTTCAAACAAAATTAATGTTTTTTTAACAGTTTGCTTATTATCTGGTGTCATTCCAGGGAGAGCTAATATGTGTCAGCATTGGAGGTGATGGCTGCCTGCCAGGCCAATCTGCTTTATCAGTAACTACCTTCACCTCTTGCCTCAGTTTTTGCATATTGGCCAAGATCTTTTCTCCTTCCTCAGTGCCTTGGTTTGGGCAAAGTTAATTTGTTAGACAACCAAACCTAACAAACAGCAAAACTAGCCTATATTAAAGGCAGCTCTTCTCAATGCCAGGAGTCTGAACAATAAATTGCCTGATCTGGAGGCCTTTCTCATGCTTGACCACATTAACAATCTGTTGTTAGAGTCTTGGTTTCAAAGTTCTGCTAACACTCCTTGCATAATAAGGTACAGTGCCTTTCACTCTTTTAATCCGTCTTTGGGGTAACAGGGGAGCAATAGGTTTATATCCACTCGAGCATTATCTTGCCCTAAAAACTTCAAGACTCTAAATTTAAGCTCTGTGACATTCTGATCACATTTGATAAAGTCAATTACTACAGCACTGCCAATATAAAAGTCCCTTTAGCGTCACCTGAGAACCATAGTGGCTACCCTTACAATTTGAATTTCACATCTATTTATCTCAATGCCTTAATTCTCGTTGACTTCAATTAGTCATCTATCAACTAGGACGTCTTACACAACAGCAGCAAATACAACCAGTATTTCCTTTCATTAACACTAACACTCCACATCAAACTGCTCAACTTCCTAAGACAGGCAGACATTCTTGACATTGTCCTTACAAATGCTGAGTTTGAATGTACACCTGCTAATGTTACCCCTTCTGTCATCAAATCTGACAACCAGATTGTCACCCTCCCCACTCAAAATTAGTAGCAATTTGCACACAAATTAAATTACATTTACGTTCCAATCTGAGGGCCTACATTTTTAAAGTGCTTTGTTCTCTGCTAACCTGCTCTCTAAAGCCACACCCGTTCATGTTTTTTTTTACAGACAGCTCAACCAACGTACAGTTAAGTCACTACCTATTAGGAGTATGTTATGGTGAGAAATAAACCCTGATGACAAAACTCTCAGTTAAACTTTAATAGCAGGAGAAAATGATATGGTTCATGCAAAACAAAATTTACCAACAAATCAGAAGCTATAAGCAGGTCTGTTGGGGATCTGAAACACATCATTAAAAGTAGTAAGGCTGAATATGAACTGAACATAGCTACCTCTTCAAATAACCATTACGGCAGGGAATTCCCAAGTGATTGGTAATACCTGTTCTCATGCTGAAGCAATAGCTATTGCCCTGACAGAGAAGTTTAGCTCAAACTTGGTCCCCCCTCCCACCTCAACATCACCTCCCTTGAATATTTTAATACTGCTCCTTTCATTATCACTATGGACCTGATCCAGAAAACTATTACTGAAACTAAAATTAACAGCTCCATGGGCCTGGAAAAAACACCATAATGTCTGGTTATTGGCACACAGTACGTTACCGTACAACCCTGCCTCAAAATTTTAATCTCAGTCGCTTCAAATGACATTACTGTTGTTATTTTTTAACACCTTTATTAATCAATCACTTGATATTCAGGCAAATGTACATTAACAGAAGAGAAAAAGTACAGTTTTGTACCTACCATAAATGTAGATGTTCGAGTGTACACCCTGCTGCAGTCATCACACTTGGGTTATCCTGTCGTCAGGCGGTCCCGCAGTCGGCCGGAATTCCAAAGTCTTGGTCCGGCGTCGGTTGCTGTCGCTTCTTCCCTGACGTCAGTGCGCCAGGGGTATATATAATGCATCCGACGCCATTTTCTTCAGTTTTTCTTGCCCCAGATGTCAGGTGCCCCCAAAAAGGTGGCCAATAATTAGTACCAATTTAAGAATTTTTTGCACAAACACAAAATCCCCTCCAGCTAAAAGCAAATACATCAGGAAGGTATTGTAAAGATTTAGCCAGTTAGGTCAGAGGGGATGGAGGGGGAGTAACCTGGACTGCAGCAGGGTGTACACTCGAACATCTACATTTATGGTAGGTACAAAACTGTACTATGTTCATCGTGTTACCCTGCTGCAGTCATCACACTTGGGTAGAATCCCAAAGCTAAGGATGGGTGGAGGAGTCAGAGGGTTAGAGGGGGCTAAAAGGCCTTGCAGAACTGCAGTGGCGAAGCCAGCTCTAGTCTTAGAGTAAAGTGGTAAGTGATAGTGTTTGGTGAAGGTGTGTACTGAACTCCAAGTTGCAGCTTCCAAAATCTCCTTGGTTGGAACCCCCCTGAGGAAGGCTGTAGATGTAGCTGTTGCCCTGGTAGAGTGGGGCCTAATGGTAGCAGGAACTGGTTTTCCATGATGGGTATAGCAAAAATGAATGCAATGCCCTATCCATTTGGAAATGGTTTGTTTTGATATAGCCTTCCCTTGTAAAGCTGTAGCATAGGATACAAAGAGCTGGTCAGATTTTCTGAAAACCTTAGTTTTATCCAAGTAGTAACAAAGTTGCCTGTGAATGTCCAAGGAATGCAGGAGTCTTTCTCCTTTGTTTTGTGGATTTGGGAAGAAGGTGGGTAAGTGGATGGTTTGATTTAAAGCCACACTGGAAACCACCTTAGGCATGAATGAAGGATTAGTTCGTAGAGAAACTCTGTCTTGATGGAAAATGAGGAAATGTTCCACTGCCATTAGTGCCTGTAGCTCTGAGACTCTTCTGGCTGAAGTTATTGCTAGCAGCAGGGCAGTCTTCCATGATATAAACTGTAGATCTGCAGAGAAAGCTGGTTCAAAGGGAGGTAGCGTAAGTTTTTCCAGAACAAAATTGAGGTCCCATGTTGGTGTAGGTGCTCTCCTGGGGGGCCTAATGTTTTTTGCCCCTCTGAGGAACTGCCTTAGAAGTGGATGTGAAAATAAGGGTGGATCCGTGTTGTAGTGGGCTGAAATAGCTGATGCGTGGATTTTAATGGAAGAAAAAGAAAGTCCTTTGTGCAGCATCTCAGTTAAATACTGTAGGATCTGAGGCATGTGAGGCTGAAGTGTATTTTGGCCTTTAGCTTGGTTCCAGGCGCAAAACCTTTTCCATTTGTCCGAGTAGGCCTTTCTGGTGCTGGGCCTCCTAGCTTCCAGAATAACATCCATAACTGCTTGGGAAAGAGGAGCTGGCTGGATGCCTAGGTGATTTGCCATGCAGCCAGATTTAAGATTTTGAACTGGCTGTGTAGAATCTGATTGTTTTGCTGTGTGAGCAAATGGGCAATTTGTGGTAAAATCCAAGGTGGGCCCTGGGCCATATTCCTTAATAGCGGGTACCAGTGCTGGCGTGGCCAGTCTGGGGCTATGAGTATCAGTCGTGGTCTCTCCTTCCTGACTTTCAGAAGCACCTTTGTGAGGAGAGGCAATGGAGGGAAGGCATATACTGTCAGGTTTTTCCAACTGAATGAGAGTGCGTCCACTTTCCAAGCTTGATGGTGAAGTGTCCTTGTACAAAATGTTGTTAGCTGATAGTTTTGGGGGCTGACAAACAGGTCTATGTCTGGAAAGCCCCATTTTTGAGTTATCATTGCAAATACTTGAGGATCCAGTTTCCACTCGTGGGGATCCATGATGTTTCTGCTGAGGTCGTCTGCCAATGTGTTCTTTTTTTCTGGCAGGAACTGAGCTTGCAACTGAACTTGGTAAGCCAGTGCTGTGTTCCACAAGGTCATTGCTTGCCTGCATAGAGGGTAGGAGTGTGTACCCCCTTGTTTGTTTATGTACCACATTACTGTGGTGTTGTCCGTCCTTATTGTGAGTTATCCTGGATGTAATAGGTTCTTGAAGGCTGTCAGAGCATTCTGTACAGCTAGCATCTCTTTTTGATTGATGTGCATATTCCTTTGATCTGCAGTCCATATGCCTTGAACGCAGTGTCCTGCCATGTGTGCCCCCCAGGCGTAGTCCGATGCATCTATTGTCATAGTTTGCCTGGCTGGGAGCAAGGTGAAATGCTGACCCTTGTTGAGGTGACATGCCTGTGACCACCATAGAAACTCCTGTTGTAGGCAGGGAATGAGAGATGATATTGTGTCCAAGCTGTGGCTGTGTTGAGACCATACGCTTTTTAGGTACCACTGTAATTTCCTCATATGCAGCTTTGCAAATGGTATTAGTAGTATGCAAGATGCCATGAAGCCCAAGGCCTGCAGAATTTTTCTTGCAGGGAGCTGGGTCTTTGTTGCCATTGTTTTGAAATATTGAGTCAGTTGTAGTTGTTTGTCTGGCGTCAGATAAGCCTTCTGGGCCGTTGTATTCAAGCTGGCACCCAGGAATGTCATATTTTGTGAGGGTACTAGTTTTGATTTCTTTTCATTTACTGTGTACCCCAGGCAACTTAGAAGATGTTTTACAAAAGCCAAATGTTGTAAGAGGATGTCCTTGCTTTCTGCTTGGATGAGGCAGTCGTCCAAGTATGGGTATATTTGAATTCCTCTTTGTCTGCAGTATGCAATTACTGGTGCCAGGCATTTTGTGAAGACCCTGGGCGCAGTGGATAAGCCAAAGGGCAGTGCAGAGAATTGGTAATGGGTTGAACCTGCAATGAAATGGAGGTATCTTCTGCAACTTTGTCTGATAGGGACATGCAGGTATGCCTCCTTGAGGTCCAACGTTACTAGCCATGCTTTCTTGCCCAACATGGGAAGAAGCTGCTGTAGTGTTAGCATCTTGAATTTGGGTACTTGTAAGAAGATGTTTAGAACTGAAAGGTCCAGAATTGGTCTCCAGGCATTGTCCTTTCTGGGGACTAGAAAGTCTTGAATAAAATCCTTGGCCTTGCTCCCATGTCCATGAGAGTTGTAATTTGTTTTTGTGCCTCTGCCCATTGATTTTATGGCAGGTTTGGCATTCCTCTTTTCATTGGCAAGGTGTGGAAATGGAATCTGTATCCTCGTGAAGTTATGTCTAAGACCCATTTGTCCTTTGTGACAATGTGCCAGTTGTCTGAAAAAAGTGCGAGTTTTCCTCCCAAGGGAGCTGCCAAGAGAGTGTTGCTTGGCCAGATGAGGTGTAAGTCATTGGGTTTGCCTTCTAGTAGTTTGGGGCCTGTCTTCTCCTCCCTTCTGTGTTGCAGTGCCCCATTGTCAAGGTTTGTATTGGGCTTGTGGTTGTCCTCTGCCTCTTGGACGTCTGTATTTACCCCTCTGTGGTCTGTCAGTAGCTGGAAAGGACCAATTTTTTGTTGGCCAATTTCTGCTGAAACGAGGTGGGTGTACCTGTAGAAAATCTTTGACTGTCTGCATAGATTTTGCCTTATCCTCCATTTTCTTTAAGACTTCTTCTGCTTTAACTCCAAAAAGAACATCCTGCTGTAAGGGAGCATCTAAAAGCTTTGCTTCAACATGATCAGGCAGAGTTTGTTCCTTTAGCCA
Organism: Protopterus annectens; assembly: GCF_019279795.1. Classification (NCBI taxonomy): domain Eukaryota; kingdom Metazoa; phylum Chordata; order Ceratodontiformes; family Protopteridae; genus Protopterus; species Protopterus annectens. The sequence goes on from NC_056728.1 coordinate 1,156,102,556, forward strand.
AGCATGCCTACGTATAACAGACCCAGTGACAGCTGCACTGCAGGAAGCCTCTGAAGAATCAAACCCACATTGTAACATATGTTTGCCTACCTGTTCAGGTGCATGCAACAGACCCTGTATTTCTTTCAATTCAGACTGTTGAGGGAGTGTGCTCATTTTTTGTTTTAACTGAGACATTAGAAATTGCTGATACTTTAGCATGTGAAAGTGGCAATTTAGTGCTCTCATAGCTAGAGTGGCTGAGGTGTAAACCTTCTTCCCCCACCTGTCTAGTGCTCTGGAGTCCCTTTCAGAGGGTACAGGATTTTTTGCCATAGAAGCCTTAGCCCCTTTGGGACCCTGGGAGATCGTCTCTGGATCAGCAACAGGGCTTTTATAAAGGAATTTGTGTGAGTCAGGCACTCTGTAGTATCTGCCTGGTTTGGCTGGAGCAGGAGGCAGAGAATCTGGGTTCAAACTAGATTCTAAGTAAACATCATCCACAATGTCTAAAACTGGGGGGATGGCAAGTGGTCTGTGCTGGGGGGGGTAAAAGAAACTCTCTGGGCCTTTTCTTTGAGTCAGAGTAGTCATGACCTTCCCAGTGAAAATGTTCCCTCATAGTGTGTAAAGTTTCCCCAAAGGAGTAGTCTTCAGGAGGAGAAGCTGAGGGAATAGAATCCTCAGCATCAGAATCTTCATAAGGGGAAAAGGAGTAATCCTGGTCCTCAGAGGAGCCTGAGGAAAAAGACACTTGATCAGAGGAGGCATAATCTTCCTCTTGTCTAGGCCTTTTGTCGGGTGAGGGTTGGCAACCCCTGATTAAAGAGATCAAATCTTCAGCCATTTTAAGCATCTGTTTCTTAGGCATGGGGCCTTGAACTGGAGACTGAAGTGCAGTCTTTTTTGGTTTAATAGGAGTCTTAAGCTTAGGATACGTTTTTATGGTGAGCGTCGTCGGTCTGAAGATGCCTTCAGAAACCGAAGGTGTTTCTGCAGCACCGACATCTCTTTCTGCAGAGTCGTCGGTAGGGGCTAAACAAAATGGCTGCGTCGGCCTAGCACTCTCCGCCAAAGGCTCCGAAGCGGTCTCGGGTTCCAAATCTGCGGTAGTCAGGGGCTGCTTCAGAGCCTCACTGAAGACCGGTGAACCAGAGACCTGTCCAGCCGCGGCCTCGGAGTCTGGCTTGGGTCTAGGCTGCCTGTCCTTATCCTTGCGTTTTTTGTGCACGCCGGTAGTCGGTTGCCCTGACAGCATTGTGTAGTTAAAATTTTCTACCGAAGTAGTGTCGTGCGAAATCAAAGCGTCTTTTTATAGTACGCTTATTAAACCTAGCACAAAAACGACAACCAGTGACGTCGTGGTCTGGATCTAGGCAAGGTATGCAGTAAGAATGAAAATCCTTATGAGGTATTTGCTTCCCACAAGAAATACAATTGTTAACTTTTTCTGACATCGGTCTGAGGCAAGAAAAGTTTCCCCAACGGGGTACTTAGCTTTAATGAAGACTTCTTCGAAAATCTCAGGAGTCGGCCGACCAGCACTTGCGAACTGCTTCTGCTTCGGGCACCGCGCGGCAAGAAAGACTGAAGAAAATGGTGTCAGATGCATTATATATACCCCTGGCGCACTGACGTCAGGGAAGAAGCGACAGCAACCAACGCCGGACCAAGACTTTGGAATTCCGGCCGACTGCGGGACCGCCTGACGACAGGATAACCCAAGTGTGATGACTGCAGCAGGGTAACACGATGAACATCAAACCATTTTAACATGTCCCCATTTTAAATACAAAATACATCACATATTTTGTTTGTTACTATCATCAGTCCAACAATACAAAGAATTGCTGAATTCCTGATTTCCCTTAACCTCTCTTCCTCCTCCTAAACAGGATTATGTATGTACTGTTCTCACAATTTCCATTTGCCTCTATGTAATTTGATGCTACATTTTTCTAAAGATCCCTCTTCCAGTTCTTCACTTTAGCTAACAGAATTAAACAAATACTAATAAAAACTAAAATTGTTTTACTTAAAGTTAGTTTTTCCACTTTTACTGTCTTCTAAACATTAATGATGTAAAGCAGGGAATATGCTTTACAGTCCACCCACAAGTTTAACAAAATCAACAAAAGTCCAGTGTTTTTCAGTCAGGTTTTCTTACAAAATTATATTTTACAAATGTTATAAGATGCTTTATAGTCTTCCATTTATTCACTAATTTCAAAATTGTTGGTCATCTTCCTGTTCATCTCCATCTCCCAACAAAAAACTCTGGTTCAAGTCCAAGGTACTGCTGATTTTTCTAGTCAACTCTCAAGCATTTTCCTTTGGAACACTGGAAAAGGTTTCACTCTCTATGAACTGTACTGTTAGAAGAATGAGACGCACTCTCTATGAACCTTACTGTCAGAAGAATGAGAAGTGGAGTCTCCTCCAGTTTGCTGACTCACTTTTTGCTGGATAAATTTTATATCGCCTTAGCCTGTTCTGCATCAAAAAATGACTTGGATCCTCAGAAAAAACTGCAATGTTTGAACAGAAACAGCTTGAATCTCGCACCTGCCTCCCAATATTCCCTGATTGCTGGCGCACTGACATCAGGGAAGAAGCGACAGCAACCGACGCCGGACCAACAGTTTGGAATTCCGGCCGACTGCGGGACCGCCTGATGACAGGATAACCCAAGTGTGATGACTGCAGCAGGGTAACACGATGAACATCCAGAGGTTCCTTTGAAGCGATGTGTTTAGCAACACAGTAAGGTACTGTTTCAAACAATAACCACCATTTTATACAAGGTTGAAGAACTATTTTTTCGTTTTACATTTGCTATTTAAAGAGGACTTTTCCATTGGACTGATTTTGTGCTGTTTGATGTTTCAGTAGTTTCAACTTGGAAGCAACGTAGCTTTGAAGATTAGGAGTTGTATTTCAGGCTGCTATCACAATTATCAAGCAACCTACTTGTTTTGAGTATTGGTTTATTGTAAGTGCAATTTTATGAGCTGGTTTTCACAATTGTTTTATTTTACAAATGTTGGAATAGAGGTGATGGAAAATTGATGTCCATACACACATTATTCTGAGGGTTTAAAGCCAGCTTCACTCTTTTGCAAACTACATTATGAATGTTCTTTGGTTTTAAACATTATCAACAGACAATTTAAGCGTTTTGGTTGCACTTAAAGGTTACATATCCACATCACCTTTACAGTCTTTTTATTTTGCTTTAATTAGGCATACATTTTCTATACATAATGGAACAACTGATGGTTCAATATTTGGAAATTTCTAGACAAATTATTACATTGTTGCAGGCTAACAAGACTATTGAAAATAACACTAAAGATGGGAGTTTAACAGACACACAAGTGGAGCTTTTCACTATGCATACACCACCAGGGACTTCTGGGGAAAGGCAAGTGAATACAGACATACTAAGAGTGTAAAGGAACAATAACCCCAGGTTGGATAACAACAGCAGCAGGGGAGCGGTGGGTATTAATAGTGTTCCAGCAGGATCGATGTTTGACATGGAAAGTTTTTTGGTCCCGCCAGTTTTAGTTGACACTTTTAGACCAGAAAACCCTGGGACATTCAACACTCAGGTATTCAGATTTGAGAAGTTAGTTAGGAAATACAAATCGCTTCAGATGGATAATGTTTTTTTAGAACGTTCATTAGAACTTAACCAAGTGCCTAAAGGTTTGACAGTGTATAGAATACCCATGGGGATTGAGGCAAACACTGAGGCATACAAAAACATGTTGGAACTTTTTGACAGAACCGGGATGGACTTAATGAGAATCATTATTAGAGACAACAATAACAGGCTTAGTGTTCTAAAACATGAACTACTTACCCTCAAGCAGAGCATTACCAATGGATTTACTTTTTGAAAGCAACAAAAGTAGACTGGACAGAATCACAATTGAACTTGAAAGATTTGTTAAAATAAGTATGGAAAGAAAACAGAAAAAGATTTTAAGGGACACTGCTGAATATAAAGAAAAAAAGAGCTTACCCCTTACCTAACACTAGTGGGGATGTTCATTACGAAGGGGACACAAGGAGAAACACAATTTTAACTGAGGAGGGGGTAACTGAAGAGACACACTTTGTAGTAGAGGAGGATGAAGAAGTTTTTTTAGAAAATCAACCTCAACTAAGACGGTTAGACAGGCTAAGGAATCGAGGCAACTCACGAGACCAGATGGATCAGAGACCACCCCAGGGACTAGGGCGGTACACAGGGAACAACTGGAGGGGTGGGGGACAAAGGAGGAACAATTTGAACTTGAACTCCAACAACAACAAAAATTGGCACCACAGATGAATGATTATTACAATAACATTTCATCTAATTTTTTACTTACAGATATTCCAGCTTTTTGTTTTGAGTCATTGGTTGTTTTCACCCAACATCCTCCTGAAATTATACTGAACCGATCCTCGGTGAACTACACCAAAGAGGGTCCTACTATTTTAGGGGACGACTCCTTTCATGTCTATAATTTTTCTAGTTTGAAGATCACGGACAGTCATCTTAGTTTATTGAAAAAAGGTTCATCTTTTGTCCCTGACTTCAAATATGATATTAGTAAAGTACTTATCAATCTAAAGTTATATATAAGAAAACTGAATCTAAAAATATTTTTCAGTACCAAACAAAGGATTGATAGAGAGTTACAAATGTTTACAATTAAAAGACACAGTACTTTTATACCCCTATACCATTCCTACGGTTTTGGCTTTCGAACGGTTATGTACAACACAAATTAGGCGTCTCATTGATAATAGACAGGTAGTGTTAGACAACAACTTAACATCCGCAGAAGTATTTTGCTTAAAGGAGCTTTCTGGTAACAACAAATACAAGGTGATGAAACCGGACAAAGGGGGAGGAGTAGTTATTATGACCAACATTGACTACTCAATGCAGATGCAGAATATTATATGCGATTCCAACACATATGAGTTAGTTTCAAAATTTGATGTCCAGAAGGCATACACCAAAATAGACTGGCAGCTTTATGAGTTACTATGTGAAGGAATCATAGATGCAGAGGAGCATAAATATTTACTGGTGGAACATCCGGTCATGCCTACCCTTTTTGGTATACCCAAAATCCACAAAAACATGGTCAATCCACCTTTTAGACCAATAGTTGCAGCAAGACGATCTAAAACTGAACCACTAGCTTCATATATAGACATTGTGACCAAGGAGATTTTGGACAGGTTGCCTTATACACTAAAAGATTCTTGGCACTGCTTGGACTGCCTTAGAACTTTGGCTGATGAACATTTAGGGGAATTTTTGTTGGCAACTGTTGATGTTATCAATTTATTTTCAGTAATTCCCCATGACCTTGGTCTAGAATGGTTTGGTAAGAGTTTGGATAAAAATACCGACTTGCATCAGGATAAGAAGGGTTTATTGGTGGACCTGATGCAGATGGTATTGGAGAACAACTATGTTGGTTTTGAGGATGAATACTATAGACAGTCCACTGGGGTTGCTATGGGAGCTAAATGTGCGCCCATATATGCTAACCTTGTTCAAGCAGAATGGGAAGACCAGTTTGTGTTTACATCTGAATTTAAGGCAAATATGCCTATTTAAGATTCTTGGACGACATTTTGTTTTTTTGGAAGGGTACACTTGACAAACTGAAAGAATTTATATCATACTTGAATAACACCACTACATTTTTAAAATTTACACACAAGGTTGACAAGAAGAGTATTGATTATTTGGATTTACAATTATATATTAAAAATGGCAAAATAGAATCCAGTTTCTACAGAAAGAAAACCTACAGCAATTCATTTTTACACTACAAGAGTTGTCACCCTGCCTATGTTAAGAGGAATGTCGTCAAGGGCCAGATGATCAGGTTGTCTCAAATTATTAGTGAGAATGACATTTTTACAGTTGAACTAGGTATATTGAGAGATTTATTTGTCCAAAGAAGTTACCCACTTGATATGCTTTTGATGCTTCAACACAAAGTTTTTAGAAGAAGGTCCACTGATTTTGTTCCTATTTTACATGACACACATAGGTTGTGTGACAAAGTCATCTATCATAAAAAAGAACTTGACAGAAAAAATGTGCCAACAGGAATGGTATTACAACACAATTTTTTAGCACTTGAAGTTAAGGGTGCGATTCATAGTGCTTGGGAAAACATTATCCCTGCAGATTTACATGACACATTAGGTAGAACCCAGACCTTTATAAACAGCAGAGGTTTAAACTTGAAGGATTTGTTAGAGAAGACACCAAGATCCTTTGGACAAAGACCTGCCAAAATGGCTAAATGTGGCAACTGTAAGGCTTGTAAATTTATTAACGACGGGCCTTACGTTTGTCTAGGTAATTTTAAGAGAACTTTGAAGAGTCCTGGCCACTGTAATTGCAACACAAGTATGGTCATTTACGCTGCCACCTGTTTATCTTGCCCAGCCTTCTATATAGGCATGACTACTAGGAAGTTAAGACAAAGAATATTAGAACATTATAGAGACATAAAACATAAGAAAACCACTAACTCATTATACACTCACACGAATCACTGTCCAAATTTTAAAAAGTTTATATTCTTTGTCATTGATAGGCTTTACACAAAGGAGTTTGGGGGAGACTATAAAACTATTTTGGAGGTAAGGGAATGCCTTTGGCAGCTGAGACTGGACGCTAGTAACACTCCAGGTATCAATGATACTTTGTCTCTAGCATGCATTTTAAGACACAAAGCAGCCTGTATTTGACATACAACAATGCTGTATATACACATTGTAACAGATATGAGTTTTTGTTTCAATTAGTTTTTTAACAATACATGTTGTTTTTGATTTCATTTTATTTTTTTTTTTTTAGTTTAACCACATAGCGATTTTAACACACAAGAAACAGTTTTTTCAGAAGTCTAAGGCTTGGTCAACAAGCACTTAAGGGGTTAACAAATTAATTATTTGTCTGTTTTATTAGTTCTGTCTAATTATGTACAAATTAACATGTGTATTTAAAGTTTGTTCTCAATGAAGTTAACTGACTCTGAAGATGCCCAGGAGGGTGAAAGCGCTTAGTCAGTAAAGTTTTTTCCACTGTTTTCTACAGTTATTTTACTTATATTTTTTATATTGTGTATCTGGACAATAAAGGGTCTGTGATTTTACCTGTTATGTTACCTTAGTGCCTTTCTGTTTATCAGTATTTTACATTTTTTAGAATTGATAATGTTGCTTGCCCACTCTGAAACGAAGGTACTGCCTGCAACTTTCCCTGATAGGGATGTGCAGATAAGCTTCTTTGACATCCAAAGTTATTAGCCAGAAGTCCTTGTCTAACATTGGTAGCAACTGATGTAGAGTGGGTATTTTGAACTTTGGAATTACCAAGAAAGAGTTCAGAATGGATAGATCTAGGATAGGACGCCTGGTGCCTTCTTTTTTTGGAACTACGAAAAGTCTGGAATAGAAGCCTTGACCTACTGCAGAGCAGGAACTGATTCTATTGCCCCCAGATGTAACAGAGACAAAATTGGCTTTTCTACTTCTGCCCTTTGGTTTGGAGTAGTGTCCGGGAATCCTTTGGGTACTGGAATGGTGTGGAAAGAAAACCTGTGACCTAAGGATACAGTTCTGAGTACCCATTTGTCATCCGTGATGGTGGCCCAAACATTTGCAAAAAAGGCCAACCTTCCCCCTAAAGGATTCTCCAGGCAAGCAGGAACAGGCAGAAGTTGGACAGAGTCATTGAGAATGTTTGGACTGAGATGTAGGCTTAGAACTGCCTGCCTTGGAAGTGGAAGCATGCCAATGCTTAGACCTTTGAAGGGTAGCCACCTGGCCCCTAGAAGATTTGTAACCTCTAATCCTAGAGTGGTTCTGTCTGCTGGTATCAGAAAACATCCAATTCTTAGAAGGGTAATTCTTGCTGAAACTAGGAGGTTGAATTTGCAGAAAGTCTTTGTTTGCATAGACTTGGCCTTACCCTCCATCTTTTTGAGCACTTCCTCCAATTTGCTGCCAAAAAGACTGTCCTTATGTAAAGGTACATCTAAAAGCTTAGACTTGACAGGCTCTGTAAGGGGCTGCTACCTGAGCCAAGCATGCCTTCTGAGAACAGACCCAGTAGATGTAGCCCTGCAAGAGGCTTCTAGAATGTCAAAACCACAATGTAAAGAATGTTTATTGACAAGACTGGCAGAATTTAGCAAATCCTGAAATATCCTTACTCTCTGCCAAAAGAGGCACACTTGCAATCTTTGACTTAATAGCCTCCAAGGTGTGCTGCTGACACTTGAGCATATGAAAAAGGTAATTAGTAGATCTAATAGCAAGAGTGGCAGAGGTATAAACATTTTTACCCCACCTATCTAGGTTTCTAGATTCCCTGTCAGAAGGAACAGGATTTTTGGTAACAGTGGCCTTAACTCCTTTAGGCCCTTGAGAAATAACCTCTGGATCAGCCAACGGATTCCTGAAAAGAAACAAATGAGAATCAGGGACTCTAGAGTACCTGTCAGGTTTCCTGGGAGCAGGAGGAACTGAATTTGAAGTCAAGGAGTTTTCCAGAAAAACATCAACCACTTCCAACACTGGAGGAATAGTCAAGAGGTGTATGCTGAGGCAAATCCAAAAACTCCCTGATCTATTTCTTAGATTGGGGATAATCCTGACTTTCCCATTTAAAATGCTCCCTGAGAGTATTCAAAGTATCACCAAAAGAGAAATCCTCTGGAGGAGAAGCAGAACGAATGGATTCCTCTGCATCTGAATCCTCAAAAGGAGGAAAAACCTCAGAAACTTCCTCTTCATCAGCAGAAATGCTAGAAGTATCAGAACCGGAAGGAGGAGGCTGTGAACCCCTAATAAGAGTCAAAAGGTCATCAGCCATTTTAACCATTTGAGAATGAGGGGAACGAGAGGAAACTGGAGCCTGTTTCTTCACAGGCTTAGGACTGGAAGATTTACCTGCAAGTCTGAAGGACTCGGGAGGCCTGGCAACCGCCGAAGTAGTGGCAGAGGTTGTCGGTATGAGCTTGCTGTCCAAACGCAGAACAGAGGCCTCGGACAACGGAGCCAGCTTAGCAGCTCCGGATCCAGCTGAAGAGGCAACAGGCAGAAGGTCAAAAGACAAAATGGAAGCCGGAGACCTGAGGGACTCTGAAATGGTCTCAACCGAGACCTGCAGTTGAAAATCCACGGACTGCAGGGGCAGCAAATGCACCTCACTGGCTACCGCAGGACTGACGACCAACTTAACATAATCTGAAGACTTGACCTTCTGAAGCCTGTCGCGGTCCTTGTCCTTAAGCTTCTTAGGGATATCCGAAGCCTGAAGACCAGAGGACGCCATACCGACAAACCTAGGCCACACTTCAAAATGCTTAGCTAAAAGTTTAGCCCGACGACAAATAGTACGTGGATTAAAGGAAGCACAGAGGTCACAATTAGGAACATCGTGGTCAAGGCCTAAACAAATAATACAATAGGAATGAAAATCTCTTTGGGGAATCTGCTTTCCACAGGTAAAACAATTTTTACTTTTTCTGACATTTGTTAAGGCAAGAAAAGAGGATCCCCAACGGGGTACTTAGCTGTAGTTGACTTCAACTCTGTAGTCAGAAACCAAAAAGGTAAACTGACGACCTGCACTCGTGCAAAAATGCTGCTGCTTCGGGCTCCGTGGCAAGGAAGACTGAGGAAGTGACGTTGGCTGCCTCCTTTTGCATCACACGTCCTGACGTCCTTTACAACTGACAGCCGATGTCACATTTACTTACCTTTGGTATTCTGGCCGAGGGCTACCGGGAGCCGGATAACCCATTGGTTAGGACTGCAACAGTGAAACACAATGAACATCCAAGATTTTTGAGGCCACTGACCTTTTCAGTTAGGAACCTCTACGGTCTCTCAAATCAAGTGATATGTTTAGATAAATGCACACCAAAAGTAACATTACATTACATAATGGCTCTGATGAGATGTCAGTAAAGGAGAATTAAAACTTTTTTGGATCTAGATGAGATTATCTAGAGATGGCATTGGCTGATTTGGAGTGATATGTCATCTATATACTATGAGAAAAAATTTGTTTACCATAATTAACAATATTATATTGTTTCACATTTAAATTTGAGCCTAATGTCTTTGTACCAATTGCTAATGTAGTCTTACCCATCCTGGAGCAATTGCAAGTCTGTGAAAAGACGGAGTAGCACCTCACAATTTACATAAGTAAGATGCATTGCAAAAACTGTCCAATATTTTCAGTAAGAAGGCAATGAACTGCCAAGTCTACAATATAATAAATTCTGTAGCTCTACATATTTGATAAAGATTATTGCACAGTGCCAGACAAAACTGCTAACCTTTTAGATAAAATAGGATATCTAGTTAGCCAGGTATCTCACACTGCAGATGAAACAAAGTGCTTGATGATAAATATTTTGATGTGCCATGGAATATAATGTAAAGTAATGGATATACAATATGGAATATTCATGTACAGACTTACCAGCTCATAAGCAAACATCTCTTGTCGACAAATACGATCTACTATTATGGTATCTTCCCGCCTGTCCAGAATCTTCCTTCGAATTCTAAGGAATGCATGGTAAAATAAAGAAACAAATGTTAGTCCAGTATTAGATGGGATAAGGAAGTCCCTATTCATCAGCCAAAAGGACTAAAGCTACAGGCCTTCAGCATCTGAAGTTTTCCCCAGCTACTATGCCCTCACATTTTACTCATAATGCTTTGCTGATGAGCTTCTGCTCTGCAGCTTCAGTATGGTGACTCAAACATATAGATGATCAGAATTCACCTTGACCATGTTTTCACTAAGATGGGCTAAAAAAGGAGGGTATGATGAGAATGAACATTCTAACACAGGTATAATATTATGCAAGTATATAAATTTTGTATCAAAGATGAGGAGGTCCATCCTTGTTAACAGAGTCCTAAGTTTACCTTCCTGGGTGGTTATCTTCTTGGGAATATACCTCTAATAACTGTGGCCCTTTAGGAAGACACAGATCTAGAAGTCTTGCAACAGTATTCAGTGAAGCCTACAGTATACAGCTGCTGCACAAATACCATTTAAGGATGTATTCCTGAAAAAAAAGCTGGAGACGTAGCTACTGTCCTGGCTGAGTGAGCTCTAGCCATAAAAGACAAGGATTTACATTACTTTTCCTAAAATTATTTAATAAATTTCAGTAAACCACCTAGATAAAGCAATTTTAGAAACCTTGAAAACCAACTTATTTTCTTAAAATTATATGCACAAGTGAATCTCTCCTTACAGATTTGTTATTGTTTAGATAAAAATTTCAGCTACTTGTTGACATCCCTATAAACATGTATTCATTTCTTTAAGAATAGTTTGGCAAGAGGACAGGCAAATTGAAAGAATGACTGACATTCACCTCACTGGATACCTTAGGCATAAAGGCACTTTACCCTATGGAACACCAGGAAGAACATCAGGTAAACTTGATACTCAAAGACTCTTTTAGCATTAAGTAAAGCCACCAGAAAGACTTTTACACGACAGAAACTTTAGTTTTGTACTGGATGTTGGTTCAAATGGAGGGGCAATACAACTTCTCTTATGCAAAGTATATCTTACACAAAGTACAAAACCTACAGAAGTACAGCTGTCATTCGAGGACATCTGATGACGTATTCCTTAAAGTCTTGCAAACCATTAGAGAAACTAGAGAGAGATTCTTGATGAAAATTTGTAACTACAGCTAGATGAACCTAGGTGAACAAGAACCCAGTGTCAAAAATCTATGACAGGTACTCAAACTACTGAATGGCAGCAGTAAAAAGATTCAAACTTTTGGAAGTAGCTAATACAGAGAAATGTGTTCCCTTACCCCTGTATGTTTTCCTAGTACTGAGCTTATGGGCAGAAGTGAAAATATGGATCAACCTATTATCGGGGTATAAAGGGCACCTAGCTATTACTGAAAATGGAGTAACCATGTAGTCAGACCTAGGGAGTTACAGTCTAGTGAGGCTTGTTGGACTGGAGAGCTCTGGAGGACCGAGACACAAAAGCTTCTCGAAGATGCTGCCCAAGTATAGGGAACCAAACCTGTTGAGATCAATATTGGGTTTAAATGGTCTTGGGCTTCCTTAACTTGGCTTTCTGAATTGATTTCAAAATAAAGATAAATGTGAAAACCCTGACAGCAGTTTCTCCATGACATCATCCCTGTGATGTTCCACCAGTTAAGTAAAGAAAGCAAAGTAGGGTTGTAGATGTGTTGGCCAATCTTCCTCCAGTGATGGAAAATTTTCCATGCCACTGACTAGCTGATGGATCACGTGTAGCATCAGTAATAACTAAAGGAGCCTGTCTACCAAGGAACTGGCTTATCCAAGAAGGCAGCCTGCAACAATAAAATGGTCTGTGGGTATAGCCAATTCCCACATCTGCATCCCTTCTCAACAAAGAGGACAAGTTCCCCACAGCTTAACTTACCAAACCACTGCCACCTTGTCACTGTGGGCTTACTGAAAATGGCAATCTCAAAGAGTCCTGGTAAGACTGTAATACAAATAACACCCTAACTTCCAAAATGTTGATGTTTGGACTATCTTCTTATAACAGTGCTCCCAGTGTCTCACACTAGGGCATAAGCATTCAAGGTGACAGCCATTTCTGAAGTGGGGACTAGAATTGGACTGCTATAAGTCACATTTGGTGTGTGTGTGTGTGTGTGTGTGTGTGTGTGTGTGTGTGTGTGTGTGTGTGTGTGTGTGTGTGTGTGTGCGTGCGTGCGTGCGTGCGTGTGTGTGTGTGTGTGTGTGTGTGCGCGCGCGTGTAAGTGTCAAACCCTCAAAAGATTTCCAAGCCTTGCAGGTTTCACTTATGTGTTGTGTCATGGGACTTTTCAACTGCAACCACTGAACTATTAAAAGTTCCCTGAATTTTTATGTAAACTGTGGATTTCAGAATCTGATAAATCACTGCTGCCACAAGTCCCAGGGCTTTTAGGCACAGTGAGGGACTGTGTCTGAATGACCTGAAATACTACTTTTTTTGTAAAGGGATGGCTGTTTGATAGATATGTACCACAATACAGTGTGTTCAATGTGCATCCAATTAACATCAGCAACACACAGGGCACCATCTGGAACTTTGCACTGTTCACTACAATTCCCTAAGAATGAACCAACCCTGTTGCTGTCATTCAGCAGGCACAGAGGGTGGATTTAGCAGGGCTGTGGGTTTCTGTTTCACCTGGTATGCCTGGAGGTCTTTCCGCATTCTCTTTATGCCCTTTGCGCAAAACCCTTCATAGATGCTGCAGTTAGCTACATTGTGCTCTAGACCCAGGTAGAAAGCACAATGGATGTGGAAGTCTTCATGGAGTTGCAAGCACACCTCTCAAGAGTAGACCTATTGCAGTCAACAGCTGCAGAGATAATAATTAAAATATGATTTCCAGCAGGATACTTACAGTTCAACAATCTTTAGTCATACGCCTGCACTAACGTTAGTCTGCAGTGCATTTTCTTGAAGTGATCTCGCACATGCCAAGAAAGAAAGAACTAAACATGCTGCATGAGGATGAAACCTATATACCAGGTATGTTAACCCAGCCATACGAGAAGGGTGTTCGGCTCTGAAAGTCAGGTCAGATATCAGACTTGGTGAGCAGCAGAAATTTCTCTGTTATGACTGCAACCAGTGTGTAAAAAATAAAATAGATCAATAACTAGTGAAAAAACAGATGAAGTAGAATACCGTGCAGTCAAGAAACAAGGAAAATTGGCAAAACTTGAATGATTATATAGAGAAGGGGTGGGAAAACATATCCTAAAATGCAAACAAAATCAGAAAAGGTCTGACCCAAGAGTTGTTAAAGAAGTAAAAGGTCATGTTAACAAGTGTATAACACAAGAGGTGCTAAAAAGAATTTCCCCTCACAGAAGAGCACATTTAATCTGCATGCACTCTAGAGCTGACTATCATCAGTGTTTGCTGGACACATTCAAGAGAGATCTGAACAGGAAGCTTACTGATACAAGATCATGTGTAAAAGGAACGGATCCTGTAATCTGGAAAAGTTTCAGATGCCAAGCTGACTAAAGGCTTGAGCCTTTAGTACTGCTGACAGATAAGGCTGGACCCTTCTCACTTCAGATCCAGTTTTAGTTACTACAGTAACACTAAAGTGCAATAATGATTTTGTGTTTTCAATCTGGCTTTAAAACTCAGATTTAATGAACTCCTTAGTATCTTATGAATGTCCCCCCTCCACACAGGTCTGACAATTATCCACTCTCCCTTTTTACTGTGTGCCACCAAGAAGCTTGCATTACAAAATATAGCTACACATTTCACTTTTTTCTCTTTTACCCAGTAAATAGAATCACTATTTTAAAGCTCACAAATCAAATGGGCACTTTCCCAAATGTCTAAAATGTAGTTCTTTACTCCATTCCTACTCCATTTATCAATCACAAATGCAAACTTGTCAGTACTGTGGTCTGGTTCACCCTTTTCAGCTTTCACAAAAGCACTTCACACTGAATAAAGCTATCACCACTGGCTACAAAATGCTCAGTCCCCTGTATTTTATTCACTTATCCTAGATCCAATCTGTCTTCTTTCACTGTTGGCTGATGCACAGTTTAGCTGACAAAATAAACCAGCACAACATGCATATGCCTGCAGGCACTGCTCTCTTCTGTCGACTCCCTTGCCATGGCAGCATTATTCAGTTTATTCCAAGCACAAGGATAATTGTTCCAATTCATCCATTTTCAGTTTCCCTTGCTGAAAGAACAAAAAGCAAAATTAGTCAACTCAACATTACAAAGACTGACCAAAAGGTCCAGAACTAATGCTGAAGCCACAGAGCTCTCTTCCACATTAAGGAGAGTTGCACTGTAAACCATACATCTGACCTCCAGCCACAGCAGCTAACAGCAAACTGAAGGCTCACAAAGGAAGCACGATGACTAAATGGCCTCTTACATTATAGTGACACATTACAGTGACACTTACATTATAGTGACACTAAGTGTCAGTGTATGCAATGAACTGACACACTTCCATTCATCAAAAGTGTTTCCAGACCAAACTGGGTGAGACAGCACTTCCTGCATCAAAATTAGAATCAAAATTAGAATCAACTCACAGGAGTCAAAATTACAGGTCCCAAAAATCAGTTTTAATGGCAGGAACAAAGGAGGATCTGGCAAGTTACAGAAAAAAAACACCATAACAAATAGAGGTTACATTGTCTTTTCCATTTAACTACACAAGTCTTTAAACCATACAACAAGCTAAACAATATGCGTGTAATGCAAGGCACCATACTCGTACACTTTCTACATAAGACTAAATTCATAGATAGAAGCAAAGTCCAACAACAGCTTATGTTTCCATGTGCAGAGATTCAGCCCAAGTTACCCGCAGGGAAGTTATTTCAGCTCTCCTAAACTTGGTTCCCTGAAATGTACTTGAAAAAAACAGTGCAATCTTCAAATCTTTAAATGATATGCCATAACAAGCTCATATCCTGACAATCTAACTACTAGGGCTTGAACAATTTAACACACCTTCTCTAAGCAATAACACAAACTTACGTCCAATTTTCTAAAATCTTCTAATTATTTCATCTTCTGCACTTTCTTACAGATCTGGAAAGCATTTCAGCAGTGAAGACAACAACTTCTCATGTGTTCTTCCACTTTATTACTGTCAAACACTGTTTTAAACAAAGCGTCTTTTTTTTCAGTTCTAGGATCACCTGCTTACTTTAGGTAACTGATGTGCAAGATTATGCTGTAAATGTAAATATTTGTGGAGGTCCAAATCAGCAGTTCCTCTACATACAGCATTCCAATGTCAGGCAGAACCAATATACAGCAGGACTGTCAAAGCATATCCAAGTCTAGATATTACCCTTTCACCACTGATCATCATTTTTCACGAAGAGTGCACTTTCTACAGCAAACAAGTAAGGAATCACACAACCCATTCTTCCATTTTTGGCCTTCAGTTAAGCACAGCTGGGGACAAACAAATAAGCTAAAGCAGCTACGGTAACAGAAGAGTCAAAGTTTCACAGGTGGAAGTTTATCACAGGAGTGTGCTAGCCTTCGCAGAATTTGGACTCCCAATATACTGCATGTTTATTATGATTAACCTAGTATCAAGCAGTAATGTAAAGGTAATGATGGAATTAACTGCTCTAATGTAAATGTCTTCTTCTCTTTCGGCTGTTCCCATTAGGGGTCGCCACAGCGGATCATCGGTTTCCATTTCTTCCTGTCCTCTGCATATTGCTCTGTCACACCAACCAGCTGCATGTCCTCTCTCACCACATCCATAAACCTGATCTTAGGCCTTCCTCTTTTCCTCTTACCTGGCAGCTCCATCCTTAGCATCCTTTTCCCAATATACCCAGCATCCCTCCTCAGCACATGTCCAAACCATCGCAATCTCGCCTCTCTGAATTTGTCTCCAAACCATCCAACCTGAGCTGACCCTCTAATATACTGATTCCTAATCCTGTCTATCCTTGTCACACCCAGTGCAAATCTTAACATCTTTAAATCTGCCACTTACAGCTCTGACTCCTGCCTTTTTGTTAATGCCACCGTCTCCAACCCATACATCACAGCTGGTCTCACTACCCTCTTGTAGACCTTCCCTTTCACTCTTACTGGTACCAGTCTGTCACAAATCACTCCTGACACTCTTCTCCACCCATTCCACCCTGCCTGTACTCTCTCTCTTCTTTACCTCTCTTCCACACTCACCATTACTCTGAACTGTTGACCCCAAGTACTTAAACTCATCCACCTTCACCATCTCTACTTCCTGCATCCTCACCATTCCTCTATCCTCCCTTTCATTCACACACACATATTCTGTCTTAGTCCTGCTGACCTTCATTCCTCTCCTCTCTAGAGCATATCTTCACCTCTCCAGGGTCTCCTCAACCTGGTCCCCACTCTCACTACAGATCACAATGTCATCTGCAAACATCATAGTCCATGGGGCCTCCTGTCTGATCTCGTCTGTCAACTTGTCCATCACCATTGCAAATAAGAAAGGGGTCAGAGCTGATCCTTGATGCAATCCCACCTCCACCTTAAACGCATCTGTCACTCCCACTGCAGACTTCACCACTATCACACTACCCTTGTACATATCCTGTACCACTCTTACATACTTTTCTGCCACTCCTGACTTCCTCATACAATACCACAACTCCTCTCTCTAGGCACCCTGTCATATGCTTTCTCAAAGTCCACAAAGACACAATGCAACTCCTTCTGACCTTCTCTGTATTTCTCCAACAACACTCTCAGAGCAAATATTGCATATGTAGTGCTCTTTCCTGGCATGAAACCATACTGTTGATAACTAATCATCACCTCCCTTCTTAACCTAGCTTCCACTACTCTTTCCCATAACTTCAAGCTGTGACTGATCAATTTTATCCCTCTGTAATTACTGCAGCTCAGCACATCACCCTTATTCTTAAAGGATACTAAGATACAAGCCATTAAAATGTTTTAGTCCCTTTAGTCTTATACACATCAGGCATATTTATCAACCAGAAGAGAAGCTGTGGATAGCAATTAAAAAAAAAAGAGTTGAAGGATTTTATCTGGGAAGGGAAGACAGCAAGAGTCAAGTGGGATAAGCTGATACTTAAAATAGAACAAGGCAGACTAGGAGTACTCAAGTTTGAGGGAGTATTACAGACCAACATAGTTAAGGCTCTTACACATAGCACAAGCAGAAAACTATAAAAAGAAAATATGGAAAGGAATGATGCTGATGCAAGGAGGAAGCTCAAGAAATAAGGAGAGATTGGGATTTTGGATGCAGACTCTTAAGGAGAACAACAAAAAACAGAGTATTATATTCATAAAATATAACAGGGAGTATCCTAAGAACCAATCCAGCATGAGAATGGAGAAAAAAAAAGAAGAGATTTTTGCCGATAGCTATGACTGTGGTCAGGGATACAGATAATACGGAAGTGGGAGCTGAAATTTATTGGAGAAAACTGGCAAAGGAACCAAGGTTTTGGGAGCAAATAACTAGCAAGGGAAAGGTAATAGAATGGGAAGAGGCCAGGAATTTATTTGGACTGCAGGTTAGAGATTGCCTTCCTTATCAAGGATTGATATCAGAGTATAGGCAAAGAGAAAGAAATAGTGGGGTCCTGAATGAAAGACCAGCAGCACTGGTAGAGTTTTTAATAGAATCTTGAAGAGAAGCTGCCATTAAAAAAGGAATAATTAGTAAAGCATAAAAAACATTGCATGATAATTATAAGAATCAATCAGAGGAGCTTTAAAAGGATTGGGAAGAAAGATTGGATAAGCAATTCATAAAGAGACAGATGGAAAAGATACATGTGCATCTCCCAAACATGCAACAAAGTCTAGAAGATTTAGGATCTTTGCCTGGAAGTGTTTACATAGGTATTTTTATACTCCGAGTAGACTCCAAAGAATTTTTTCACAGGTGGATAGCAACTGTTGGAGGTGCGGCAGGCAAGAAAGAGGTGAATAAGAACATTTTTGGGAGTGTAATGAGCTGGCAAACATTAGGGATTCCCTGACCGCTCTGTCGGAGATGCTGGGTGAGCAGACTGGATTGACTGGGGAGATGACTCTCTTGAATTTTGATACAGAATCGGAATTGCCTAGATATAGTAAAGCCTTGCCAAGTCTAATTATGGTGGCTGCCAAAAAAACAATTACTAGAAAATGGAAATCAAAGCCTAGACCAACTTTACTACATGTAGTGAATATAGTAACAGATAAAACAACTGGAATTGGAATCTTTAGAAAAGGGAGGGAGAAAACTACATAGGAAAAACATGGGAACTGTGGGAACAATATATGCAGAGCAGAAACAAGGTTTAAGAGGCAGGATTTGAATGAGCTGTATAATGCTTAACTGACAATGGCTGGACAGATTATAAATGATATATAATGTTTGCAACTACAGTTGCTTCAATGGTGTCTGTGATGTATACTGTTTGCAACTAAAGTGGTGTCATGTTTGTTTTTCATTTGTATAAATGTAAGACTGCCTATGTCATGTGTGAAAATTTAATAAAGATGTTTGTTGGGGATAAAAACGTCTGCATGTTTACAATCAAGCTAAACAGTAAACAGGAACTGGGAGACTGAAGTTGCACGCAGTGTAGGTAACTAAGTGAAGTGTCATTTGAAACTGAAACTGGAATAGGTTGCTGCCACGATATGGCAGTAAGTTAATACACGGTTATTATATAGTTATTTTTTGGACGGGGGTGTTGAGAAACTAAATGAGTTCTTAATTTATATTCAAGAGACAACTGATTTCCTTAAATTTACTTATAACAAGTCAGAAATAAGTTTGCAATATTTGGACATTGAAGTATATAAAGGGATTAATTCCTTTGAAACGAAGATATATAGAAAGCCAACTTATTGCAATTCCTTTTTGCACTATGAAAGTGCACATCCAACCCACTGTAAAAAGAATATAGTTAAAGGACAATTTGTTAGATGAATGAGAGTTCTTTTCAATAAACGTTAATTTCACAAAGTTACGCTAGTTACGTGTTTCTGGCTGTGGATACTGCTCTCCGTGCCTTGCATTCCATTTTTCTTGGTTGGTTTTATTTGGAAAGCTTTCCGCTTAGTGGTTTATTAATACACGGTTAGATTACTACATTTCAATCACTGATAAATACATAACAGAAACCTGTTACGCAATTTATTTCAACAGTAAAATATATCCAATTAAGCTTCAAATTAAGGCATTTTAATTAGAATTAGTTCAAAACACCTAATTAATTAGATGGTTATTCTAATTAAAATTAGAATTACTGCAGTTCTAATCAGCTAATTAATTAGACAACACTGGAGGACAACCTTGCCTGGTTCCTCTGGACAAACTCAAGTCAGAGAAAAACCCTCCTATCTTAATTCATGCTTCCAAACCCACACATATTCTCCTTATTGACTCTATTGTTCTAGCGGGGAATACAAATACTACCACTGCCCTACTTATAAAATCCTAGCTTACTCTAGTGAGTGCTTTCTCTGCATCAAGTCCCACCACAATGGTATTTTCTAACAGTCTGCCTCCTTTTGGGTCATCACTGCTTTATTAATATTGTCAAATGTTTGCATCCACTCAACAAAAATTCCAATGAGCCACAACTCTGAATTATGGCAACACCTTAGCTACCACAGGAAAACATTTATAATTGTGGATTACAACTGAAATTGATTTGTCCCTTCCCCCTGATCCTTGGGAAATGGCATGCATTATCCAAGTGGCTAAAGGGATAGAGCTTTTGCATTTGAGTCTAACTTTGGTTATATAAATTGACTAGCACCTCAACAGTATTAAGTAATACAAATGTTTAATGATTTTTTTGTAATCACTATGCACCTCATTTGGGTTGTGTGATGTTCTTGTTATTCTAATTGCATCTTGTAGATGTCTTGTTTGTTAATTATGGTTCAAGCTATAAAGGTTGATATGCTTTAACTACAAAATTGAAATTGGTCTGTATGAAGCTGGGTCTAAAGGGTCGTTAACCCCCTTTGGTAATACAGCCACCACATTACTCTTCCAACATGATGACACTGCCACCACCCTACAGACACAGACAGACACACAGACAGACACACAGACAGACACACAGACAGACACACAGACAGACACACAGACAGACACACAAGCTTCCACATCTTTACGAATCTCTTCCCTCTTAACTTCCATAACACACACACACATATATATATATATATATATATATATATATATATATATATATATATATGAAAGCTTCCACATCTTTATGAATCTCTTCCCTCATAACTTTCATACTTCCACAGAAATGTTGAAGATGGAGTTTGGTATGTTTATAATAATCAGGTTAAGTGTGGACTGCTTACAGGATCTGAGGTTAGGTCTTGTTGGTTCTTTTATGAGTTGAAGGAGACCTAGCTGCTAAAAAAGTTAAAGCCACCATTTTTTAATCTTATCCCTTCCTATCACTGCTATTAAATTCTTGAGCCTCATCTTCCTCTGAAATAGTTACTGGATGTGTTTCAAAAGCTTTCAACTAAATATACATGTTCCTGGGAGATATAGTTGCTATTCAGTCTGGCCAGCTATTGCAGCTTTGAAAGTATGTAAATTATGATTTCCTGCTAGTCAATTTGCATCTTCGATTCCAAACACATTCTCATATAATTCCTCAGAAATCTACCCTCTTTTTTATATTTTCCATTCTAGGTCCTGGCGATACATCCTTACTATTGCAAATCATGTTCTAACAGCACCCATAAATAATACTCCCTAATTATTTTCCCAAAATTCTATTTTAATTTCCATATGTCTCATTTTAGATGTAATACAGCTACATGCCAGAGCATTCCTGATTCCCTGCCAATAACCCCTTATTACTACAAATCTGCCATTACTATTTTTCCTCTCCTGACACTACTAGAGCACCTCCTGCAGTCAGTATTTGCCTTAGACAAGATGCTCTGCTGAAAATCCATTCTGAAATCTTTTATTTGCACAGTCACATGTTCATTTTTACCCAACTGTGTCTCCTGTAACATTGCTATTTGCATGCTACACTTCTTAATATAATTCAGTACTCTTTGCTTTTTGTCTAGCTGCAATGCCATTTATATTCCAAAACACTAATAAAGAAGCCTTTCAGGTAAAAAAAAGTTACTTTCACATATAGAGGTTGATAGTTCTTTTGACTACATTTCCAACTTGCAACTTACACATTATAATGCCCGACAGGCTGATCTTGTATGCAGTTGCTGCTTTTCAACTCTGAACTAATTTTTCATTTTGCTTCAATAAAATCACTTCAGAAACAAAAAGCTAAACATATTTTCATACCTCAACCCCTATTAACTAAAGCAAACAAAACTATATATAATTTCCAAAAACTGAATTTGCCCCTTAATATAGGGGCAACCATCCCAAACAGACAGCTACACTTACAAGCTTTAAGCATTCTAAAGTTATGTTTAATTATGCTGGATGCTAGAGCCTGTCTTCTGTCTTGTATAAATTACGTCCGTCCTTGACCTATTTCTATTTCCCTCCCAGATGTGAGACAGAACTCACATGCTCTCAGTTAACTCATTTTTATCTTTCAGAAAAAGGGCACTGGCTTCCCTTAAATGAATTAAACTAAGCTGTGAACTGTTAAAATGTAATACTGAAGTACTTAAGGCTGCTAGGGATGTAACTGCTTACAAAAAAAGTATTCACTTCTCTCAGTAACAAACGTTATTTTTAGGAACATAAGAAACCAGGCAAAATTTCCTCAAGAAGGTCTCCGAAAACCAAAATTATTCCAGCACGAAGCAGGAACACAACAAAACTAATGTTTATTAACGCACTTCCAAAATTATACGCGTTTTCGTCCTATCCACTGGACTTCATCAGATAATTTCATACATTCAATGAATCACTTATATACATCCTACTTTATCATAATCCAATCAAAAACATCAAACAAATTCAAATACACAAATCAACTTGTATCTAAAAGCTCATGAATATTAAAATTACTATTACTTGTTTCTATAACTAAAACATAAATTTATTTTAATTCCTATTAAATAAGTTCATATTTAAAAACTAACTTATATCTATTAAATTTTATCTAAAATTTTAATACAAATATAAAAGGGGCTAAATTCATCTCTCTCTTTTATTATAAATAAATTAAAATAAAAAAAACTTCACTTCTAAAGAGAACATATATGTTAATACAACAGCACCACCTATTGGTGAAATACTATATTGCACTTAAAATTACATTTTAGCTGCTTTTAGCTTCAATGGGGGTAATATTGATATATATTCATTTAATCCTGGGAATTTATTTGCTTCTAGTGTAACTTGCCACCATAACTCCTTATATCCTATGGTGTCCTCCCATGGTCCCCCCCTAATATTAATCTTTATATGTTCTACTACAAAGAAATAGAATTTACTTTCCTCACATACCTTTGTATGTTTACACAATGAATTAGTTTCTTTCTTTTTTATTATATCATAGGTATGTTCGTAAATTCTTCTTTTTAGGGTTCTCTCTGTTTTGCCTATGTAAAAGGACCCACATTTAACACAGGTGGCAAGATACACTAAACCCTTGGTATCACAGTTATGTAGTCCATTACTCTTAATCCATCTACTTCTACTTTCAATATATATATTCTCTTTATTAACTATATACTCACATTGACTACAATTCCCACATTTAAATGTGCCTCTTTTATTAAGGTCATTTCCTCAGACTTATTATTTTCCTTTTTCTTATATTCTAAACATTCCTTTATATTGTTAGCATTTTTATACACCATTCTAGGGGTGTCCCTAGGTAATTCTTCTAAATCAGTAAGAGCCATACATTTTTCCCATTCTCTATAGAAAACTGATCTAATATTTTGATTCAAAATATTATATTCCAATATAAAAGCATGTCTATATTCTTCATATAAATTAGAATTTTTCTTTCTTACCATTTGATTCTCCTTAATTTCTTTAATACCTAGAATTGGCTTAAATTTATCCACTTTTCCTAATCTAATATTAGTAACAAATTCTCTGTCATATCCCCTATCTAAAAACATTCCCTCCAGTAGGTCACATTCTACTTTAAAATCTTCAAATTTACTTGTCATTCGTGACCCCCTCACAAATTGGCCCTTTATTATATTTTTCTTACTATGTGCTGGATGTGCACTGTTGTAATGTAAATAAGAATTACAAAAGGTGGATTTTCTATATACTTTAGATGCAAATGTACCATCACTTATATATGTTTCTATATCTAAAAATTGCAAAACATTTTCAGAAACATTATAAGTAAATCTAAGGAAGTCAGTAGTTTCATTAATATATTGTATGAATTCTTCTAATTTCTCTTTCCCTCCTATCCAAAAAATGACTATATCGTCCAGAAACCTCTTATATAGGCTCCAACAAGAATGGAAGTTTGATTTAAGCACATATCTTTCTTCCCAATTAGCCAAAACAATATTGGCAAATGTAGGTGCACAGGCTGCCCCCATGGCAACGCCTTGGGTTTGTTGGAAAAATTCACCATTAAACAATAGAAAATTGTTTTTAAGTACCATTTCCATTAAGCCTGTGCATGCTACTTTATCTTTATGTGTTAATATTTTGTCCAAAAACACATCTTCCTCAAACATTTTCATACCTTTAAGACAGACATTCCTCTGCAGCCAAAATAAGCAAAATAAATCCACCGGAGACCACGTATAATGCAAAGATTTAACAATATATCCAAAAAAGGAATAAGTATGTCCACAAATCTTAGTAGGTTGAGCGCTTTCACTCGACAAGCGAGTTTCATCAGAACACTTATTAAATGCGCCTGTGGTTCATTTATACAAAAATTGGCGCCAAAAATTTCCATGACATTAAAAACAACTACTTTAAAATATATGTTATAAAAACTTGATAAAATGTAATAATGTTAATATATTATAATATAAGACTGCTATAAATTAATAAATGCTTGCTTGTACATAATTAATTATTTAACAATAACAATGGTTTTATTGACAAGAAATCATTAATTCCTGGGTCTGTATTGGCATTAGTTAATATCTGCCAATAAAGCTCTCTCCATGCTAAATAATTTTTAGTATTTCCTCCCCTAGGATTTTTCTTAATAACATCTATAATAGCAAACTTAAATTTGTGTTCCTCACCATTTTCAATCATATGCCTTGCCAAGGCATTCTTAGTATCCTTCCTTTTTATGCAATAAAGATGGGAGTAAATTCTTTGCCTAAACTCCCTCTCAGTCTTCCCTATATAAAATGAGGGACAGACTGAGCACAAAGCTATATACACAACCATTTTAGTCCTACAATTCCCTTTTAGTGCTAATATTCTATTTCTGTTATAATTCAGTAATGTAATAGGGCTTTTATCATAAATATACGGACATTGTTTACAAAAACCACATCTATTTGTGTGTATTTCTTCTGCATCTACTTTCGAAGTAATATTTCGCTCCAACAGGCATTTGATATTCTTGCCCATTTTGTTGATAAAACATGGAGCTGTCCCTACTTTGTCTGCTACATCTTCTTCATCCCTTAAAAGATGCCAGTTGTTATATAAAATGTTCTTAATGATGTGGCTAAATGGCCCATATTCTATAATACAAGCCCTATTGTAATTAATTTTCTTTTTATTTTTAGTCCCTAACATGTCTGCTTCATTAGAATTAGTCTCTGATGTACTAAGATGTACTTTTAGCTGACTTAGGGTATCTATAGTTGCTGGGGTATTATTAATCCCCAGCAAGGGCGTGTATATATCACCTCTCTTGCTCATAACATAATCAGAAATATCCTTCATAATTTCTAACTCATAACCTCTTTCCAAAAACAAAGATGTTATAAATTCAATTTCACAAATAGTATCTGCTAGGTCAGATGTCATTCTTATAGCCCTAATACACTGGCCTTTATATATGCTTCTTTTTACATTAATAGGGTGGAAACTCCTGTAATCCAAATATGAATTGGTAAAGGTGGGTTTTCTAAAAATTCTAGATTTTAAACCCCCATTTTCAACACTTACAAGAGTATCTAAATACGACACCCCCGTTGCATTATATTCAGATGTAAACTTTAAATATTCACTACTAGAATTAATATAGTCCAAAAATTCTGAAAAGCCTGTGGTGTCCCCTTTCCATAAAATATATAAATCTAAGAAGCGGGAGTAGTACACTATAGAAGCATACCATGGACTGCTAAAAATAACCGTTTCTTCCCAGTCTAACATAACCAGGTTGGCGAATATAGGTGCGCAAGCCGCACCCATAGCCACACCTCTGGTTTGTTTATACATCTCCCCTTCAAAATAGATGAAGTTGTTTTGCAGGACAATGCTCATCAATTCTACTAACAAAGATATCCTATCCCATGAAAGCTCAGAGTATTTCCTCAAGCTCCTAGTGAAGGATTCTAATCCTTCGTCTATGGGTATACTGCTGAACAGGTCTATAACGTCCACAGTTGCAAATGTAATGTTCCCATAGTCCATATTCAATGGATAATTTTTAAAAAATTCCCATGAATCCTTCACTAGATGCTTGACCTTCACATAAATGGGTTTTAATAAAGTATCAATAACCACCCCAATATGAAAAGTTTTGGATCTACTCCCTGAAATTATGGGGCGAAATGGTGGATTTTGGATATTTTTGTGTACCTTTGGAATACCAACTATGGTGGCCATAGTGGGATACTCTACCTTCATATATTTATATAGGTCCTCGGTAATTCTTTGTTCCAAAAAATATTCCTCAAGGTACAGATCTATTCTTCTATATGCAATATTTAACTCGTTAAGTGAGATGGTATTATAGTTGCCTGAATTATGTAAGATGTCAAAAATAACTGCTTTGTATGCGGTGGTGTCATAAAAAACAGCCCCTCCGCCTTTATCAGGCTTCATTACCCTAATGTTTTTGTTGTGCTGTAATTCGTATAACACCTTACTCTCTTCCTTATTTAAGTTTAGCTTTCTCCTATATTTATTATTGGCTTCATGGTTGACAGCATATATTCCTTTAATTACTCTATTTTCAAACTTTAAAATACTGGGGTTAGTCATAGGAATGTAACAACTCTTTTTCTTTAAACTAACAGTATTATCATAAATCTCATTTTCGTTATGTGCAAAAGACTAAAAGGACTAAAATGGTTGTGTATATAGCTTTGTGCTCAGTCTGTCCCTCATTTTATATAGGGAAGACTGAGAGGGAGTTTAGGCAAAGAATTTACTCCCATCTTTATTGCATAAAAAGGAAGGATACTAAGAATGCCTTGGCAAGGCATATGATTGAAAATGGTAAGGAACACAAATTTAAGTTTGCTATTATAGATGTTATTAAGAAAAATCCTAGGGGAGGAAATACTAAAAATTATTTAGCATGGAGAGAGCTTTATTGGCAGATATTAACTAATGCCAATACAGACCCAGGAATTAATGATTTCTTGTCAATAAAACCATTGTTATTGTTAAATAATTAATTATGTACAAGCAAGCATTTATTAATTTATAGCAGTCTTATATTATAATATATTAACATTATTACATTTTATCAAGTTTTTATAATAAGAAGTTATGTACCTACCATAACGTTCCATGTTAGTTGTCTTCTCTCGCCTTCTTTCTTGCTTGATGGGTTCGGAGCCGATCCCTCGGCTCCGACTCGGCACTTGCTAAGCTCGAAAGTCACTTTTACCAGCTCGAGGCAGCCCCATATCCCATGATGCAAGGCGGTAAGTACCCAGATCTCGTTTGTTGACAAAGGGCAATAGCACCAAGCATAAAATACTTCCCAAAGGAAGAAGAAACTTACAGATGGAAAAAGGACCAGGTCTGAATGGTCTTTAGCATAATAGTTTCTTATACAAGGTCTGTCCAGGCCAGGGGGAAGGAGGGAGGGTCACAAGAAAGAAGGCGAGAGAAGACAACTAACATGGAACGTTATGGTAGGTACATAACTTCTTAATGTTAAGTTGTCAATCTCGCCTTCATTCTTGCTTGATGGGACCGCGTCCCTAGCACCTCTATCCTGGGTGGCTCAATGGAACAAACTCTTGAGGACTGTAGAGCCAAAACTGGCTCTGTCCCTGGAGGCCAAGTCCAATTTGTAATGGGAAACAAAAGTGTGAGGAGTAGCCCAAGTGGCCGCTGCACAAATAGTGTCCAAAGGAAGTCTAGCTTGAAAAGCTGTAGAAGTAGCTAAACTCCTAGTTGAATGTGCTTTAGGTTTTGAGCACAGCTGTTTTCCCCTGAGTATAAATTTCAGTGATGACCGAAGAAAGCCATCTGGACAAAGTCACTTTAGAAACAGGCAGGCCTTTTTTATTATCCGCATAGGAAACAAAAAGTTGATCAGATTTTCTAAATTTTTTGTTCTGTCCAAATAATATCTAAGTTTACGATGGACATCAAGATAATGTAGCTTTTGTTCAGCTCTGTCTGAATAGTTAGGAAAAATACCGGAGATCAATGGATTGATTCAAATTGTTCTTTGAAGCGACCTTAGGTAAAAGGTTGGGTTAGTTCTCAAAGATACTCTGTCTTTGTGAAAACCAAATAGGGGTCGAACCGAAAGAGCATGAAGTTCAGACACCCTCCTGGCAGATGTAATAGCCACTAGAAATAACGTTTTCCAAGAAAGATATTTCAGGGAACAAGAAACAGCTGGCTCGAAGGGGAAGAATCAAGGATGTCAGCACTAAATTTAGATCCCACTGAGGAGGAGGATTCCTGATTGGAGGTTTTAGTAGGAAAATTCCCTTCAAGAAGGCCCTGCAGAGCCTATGGGACATAATATTATGATCTGCTATCCCGACATGAAAATTGGAAATAGCAGCCAATTGAACTCTGACTGTGGAAGAAGAGGAGCCTGCATGAAAATCTCTGCTAAGAAGTCCAGAACTGCCTGAACAGGGGCAGTAAAAGGATCAATATTTTGGGCCTTAGCCCAATAAGAGAAACGTTTCCATTTGCTTGTGTAAATCCTCCTGGTAGAGGATTTTAGTGAAGCTACTATGATGTCTCTAACTGGGTTAGAGATCAAAGGAAGCCTGGCTAAGGAAGGAAGTGGAGCAACCATGCTGTGAGGTTGAGAGAAGGGATTGACCGGTGCAGCTGACCGGATTGGTGAATCAGAAGATCTGGCACTGGGTCCAGATGCCACGGCTGCACCAAAAGGTGATGATGGAGGAACGGAACCAAACTTGTCGAGGCCAGTAAGGGGCAATGAGAATCAATTTGGCTCTCAAAGCGGTAGCTTTCTGGATCACCTGAGGGATCAGAGGAAATGGAGGGAAGGCATAAAGAAGTCCCTGGGGCCAATCCTGGGTCAGAGCGTCTCTGGGGATGGCCTGATAGAGGAAGAGGCTGAAGAAGTCTGGACATTTGCTGTTTTGGGGAGTAGCAAAAGATCGCAACATGGACGACCCCATTCCAGAAAAATCTCTTCCGCTATAGATTGCTTGAGAGACCACTCGTGAGGCATGAGGATAGCTCTGCTCAATCTGTCCGCTATAATGTTGGTTTTCCCAGGGATATGCGTTGCTACCAGAAACCGATGAGAGGAGATCGCCCATTGCCAAAGTCTGAGCGCTTCTCGACACAAGGGGTAGGACTTGGTTCCGCCCTGTTTGTTGATATACCAAACTACAGACATGTTGTCTGTGTGGACTGCAATTGTCCCTACGGGAAGAAAGTCGTTGAGGGCTTGCAACGTTAAAAGCACTGCTCTCATCTCCAGGACATTTATGTGCAGATGGTACTCGAACGGTTGCCACGTCCCATGAACCATGCTGCCCTGATAATGACCCCCCCACCCGATCAGGGAGGCATCCGTGGTGACAGTGGCTATCGGGGACGGAGGTACAAAGCACCTGCCTTGGTGAACCTGAGACGATGTGATCCACCAAGCAAGATGCTCTTTGCATGTCTGTGTCACCAGAATCTGGTGACGCATTGGAAGTTGCTGGTATGACCACTGTGTGAACAGCATCCACTGAAGAAGGCGCATGTAGAAACGAGCCAGGGGAAGAAGAGTAATGGCCGCAGCCATGAGACCTAATACCTTTAGAACCATTCTGGCCTGTATTTTCTTGCTGGCCAGAATGATCCTGACATGAGTCTGAATGTCTGAAACTCTTTGTTCTGTAAGGGTAGCTGACATCCGAACAGTGTTTAAGTTTGCGCCTATGAAGGTAATAGACTGGCAGGGCGATAAGGATGACTTTTCGAAGTTGATTGAGATGCCCAAATGAGAACAAAGGTCTATTGTGTAATCCCTGGCTTGTATAAGCTGATGCCTGGTGGTGGCTGACAGGAGCCAGTCGTCGAGATACGGAAACACCTGGAATCCTTGACGTCTCAGGTGAGCCGTGACCACTGCCATGCATTTGGTGAACACTCTGGGGGCTGTAGTGAGACCAAAGGGCAGGGCTCTGAACTGGAAATGACTGGACCCCAGCCGAAAGCGGAGAAATCTCCTGGAGCGTCTGTGAATTTTGATGTGATAGTACGCATCCTGAAGATCTATTGAGCACATCCAGTTGTCCTTCTGTAAGAAGGGCAGAATTGACTGAAGAGTGACCATTCGAATCTTGTCTTCCTGACAGACTTGTTGAGTCTGCTGAGATCCAATATTGGTCTCCAGTCTCCCGTCTTTTGGGGACCAAAAGAACCTTGAGTAGATTCCGGCTCTGAATGGTCTATTGTAACTGGCTGAATGGCTCTTTTTTGCAGTAGTTTTGCGATTTCTAACTCTGCAATGTCCCTTAGACCGGGTGGTACATCTGGAAGGGAATTTGAGGGGAAAGGACTTTCCTCGAAAGGAATTATGTAACCCTTGGATATGATCGACTGTACCCATCTGTCTTGAGTGAGGGAATGCCAGGCTTCTGGGTACAGTGATAATCTTCCCCCGACTGCCTCCAAGGAGGGACAGCCGGGCAACACCTCAGGGATGCTGAAAGGGCTTGTCAGAGAGAGGCTCCCTGTTTCCCTGGTTCTTCGGACCCCCTCTGCCTCTAGAGCGGCGTCTGTTATTGTTACCCCCTCTGCCTCTAGGGGTAAACTGACCACGTGAATCCGGCGTGACTCCTTGGGATTTACGGAACCACATCTTCCCACCCTTCTGTCCTTTGGGATAAGGCCTAGAAGGGGTGGAAAACGGACTCCAACAGCAGAAAGAGTCTTGCCGTCCTGCTCGCACCTGGTCAAGGTTTCCTTCACCTGAGGGCCAAACAAAGCTGACCCATCAAAGGGAGAATTTGTGAAGGACGCCTTAAAGGGATCCGCAAAATCACATAGCCGCATCCAGGCTTGGCGTCTAAGAGCCACACCTGTGCCTGCGGCTCTACTCGCTCCATCCGCAGCATAAGATATTAGCCGCATGGAGGAGTTTGCAATGGAATTGAGGGTTCCTAGCTGAGAAGCAATTTTTTCTTGAGCCCCTGCAGCTGTAGGATCCTGAACTACTTCTCCCAGCTCCTTCAGGATATCCCTTTGGAGTCTGGTGAAGTGACATAGGTAATTCAGCGAACGCATAGCAAAGGTCGCTGAGGAAAACATCCGCTTCCCGTACCTATCCATGGTCCTAGAGTCCTTATTAGGAGGATGGACGGGCACGGAAGGATCTGCAAGTTCCTTTTTGGTGGCCGCAGCCACCACCATGGCATCAGCGGGGACACCCTTAGTAAGGAATTGTTTGTCGCTCGGGGCAGTGATAAATTTTGAAGGCCTCCTAGGGACTGGCTCTACAGAGTCAGGAGCTGCCCACGCCTTTCGTGCAATCACCTGCATAAGGGGTCGAAAGGCGGAGATACCCAGGAGGTGGAGGGCCGAGATCCAAACGCCTCTAGGTATACTGACTCATCCTCAGAGGGATTGTTGGTGGGCCAGTTTCCCTCTGTTTCAGAAGTTCTAGGATGTCTGAGAAGGAGACATCCTCAGAGGGGATCTAGGGGATCCCTCTGACTCATCAAAGTCAGTATCCAAGTGACAGACTCGGGAGTCTACATGCTTCCTCTTACAAGTCCTCTTCCTAGGAGGATCTCCCGAAACATCAGGAGAATCCTCGGAAGAGGGGAAATTCCCAATGTGGAAACCTGAGGCGGAGGATCTCTGGGTCCTGTAGCAAGAGAAGTGGCAGAGAAGTCAACAGGTACTATAGAGGGAGGAGCTACGGGAACAGACTGCTGACTGATACCAGTGGCCAGTACACTCTTCATCACCTCGAATGCTCCACTCCCAGGCAGGTCCGAGAGAACCCGCTCCAAGAGCTAGGAACTCCAGGGACCACCGAAGGGAAGTCTCCGAGGCAGATGTCGGAGCCGAGCTCACCAAGGGCGAGGCTCCAAGGGGAAGAGCGGGTTCGGACAAGGGTCCGATGCCACTCACCCCGTCGGAGGAGACCATGGAAGCCGGACCACGAATCCCTCTAAGGAAGGTCTCAAGAGGAGATAAGAGTAGAGGCTGAAGGAACAGAAGGGGTATCCGTCCTCCAGCCGTAGCAGTAACCATTCGAAGACTCCAACTCCAAGCTCTGGGGTAGAGTTGAAGGAGGAACTGTAACGGGGTGTGGACCAACAGTCGTCTGTTGAGACGGACTGTGTAACATTTGGGCCAGTACCTGTGACTTGAGTAATCTACTGACCACTCTCTCTAGGTCATGATCTGACAACCTGGATGACCTTGAAGATCGGCTCCGATGGCTCCGTTCCGATAGAAGAGGTGAAGCCGGAGCCGAAAGTATCGGCTCCAAGGAAGGAGACCTCGACCTCTTCCTGGAATGAGCCATCGGAGCCGATACAATAGATCCTGTCGGAGCCGACCTCGGAGCCGACAGGAAGCCTCGATGTATCGGCTCCAGCCGGAGCCGATACAGCCACCAAAGTAACGGTGTCGGAGCCGATCGGAGCCGACACCGATGCCTGTGCCACATGGGTGTCGGAACCGATCGGAGCCGACATCGAAGTGGTCAATACAGATTCGGCACCGATAGCCATCGGTGCCGAAGGCTTTGTCAAGCTAGAATCGGCTCCAGCCGGAGCCGATCTCGACTCAGTACGAGTCGGAGCCGAGGCCGCAGGCTTAGATACAGAAGCCTGGGCCTTGGAAGGTTTTACTGATTTTGGTGGAGCCGACTTAGCCGGAGAGCCCTCCGACTTAAGAAGGCCCCTAAGAATCAGTTTATTCCGTCTCTCCTGCAGGACTCTCTGGCTGAAGGAGTGACAAATAGCACAGGAGTCCTGCAGGTGAAGAGGGCCCAGACAATACAGGCAAGAAGTGTGACCGTCTGTCAGAGACATCTTCTGACAGCACGAGTCACACTTCTTAAAACCTGAGACCCTCTCCTTTGACATAGTGCTGAAAAAACACACACACACACCAGTCAAAATTAAGTTAAATAAAATACCAAAAGGTATTCTATAAAAACCAACACACACACCCTAACAGGGGGGGGATGGGATAGGGAAAAGATTGACTAACAAAAAAATTAAAGGAGACAGGGAATTTCTGTCAGATAAAGGTACAATATAAACTTAAAAACTATCAATAAAGGGTTTTTGACTAAAAAGGGGCTTAAATATCACAAAAGTGAACAACTTACCAGGAGCTGGTAAAAAGAAGACCTCCTAAGCTAAGCGGCAAACGAGATCTGGGTACTTACCGCCTTGCATCATGGGATATGGGGCTGCCTCGAGCTGGTAAAAGTGACTCTCGAGCTTAGCAAGTGCCGAGTCGGAGCCGAGGGATCGGCTCCGAACCCATCAAGCAAGAATGAAGGCGAGATTGACAACTTAACATCATATATTTTAAAGTAGTTGTTTTTAATGTCATGGAAATTTTTGGCGCCAATTTTTGTATAAATGAACCACAGGCGCATTTAATAAGTGTTCTGATGAAACTCGCTTGTCGAGTGAAAGCGCTCAACCTACTAAGATTTGTGGACATACTTATTCCTTTTTTGGATATATTATTAAATCTTTGCATTATACGTGGTCTCCGGTGGATTTATTTTGCTTATTTTGGCTGCAGAGGATTGTCCGTTTGGACATTTGTGTGTAATTCGTGGGCTGAACCAAACGGTCATTTCTGTGTTTTCTGTTGTTGCCGTTATGGAATCCTCAGGCAGCATTACTCCTAACAAAACCACTAGTAGCCGTAATGAAATGGAGCAGTTAAGGGCTGACATTTCCTTGTTACGGGAAGAGGTTTCTAAGGTTATGGAGTTCGTGAGCAAGATCCCCGGTATACTAGACATATGCGCATGTTCACCTAACAGCGTCAATTTCAGAGAGACTCGTATGGAGGTTCCAGTACTCAAGGAAACAGTTCCAGGTAGCTCTATGGTGAGCGGAACGGTTATGGGCACTTCATCGCCCGGAATACCAAATGGACAGATACAGGAGCCGGCGCAGGGTGCCGGAATTGACTTACCAGGTTCTACTAATTTGAACGACAATAATAAGACTGCTATAACCGATTTTACATTTGATTTTTCTTTCGGGAATTATTCCGAAGAAATGAAACGTGTTGGTACAAGACCGAAAAGTACACAACCAACACGGACATATGCTTGTGTGTCAGGCGAGGTTCCTCGCCCGAAAGGTACTGTAATTAACAAATTAAATACTGATTTGAAATCTAACAATTTACAAGATTTTTTGGGACAGGAATGTTTATTTGATGATAAACATTCAAAGAACTGTTTTGATAAAGGCCAGTATGGCAAAGGAAGTTTAAAGGAGTCGATTTACAGCTTTGGGAGAAAACTAAACATAATTAATGGTTTAAAAATGGACAATGCTTATCTTAATTACTGTTTATCTGTTAACATTGTGCCTATGGGCCTTAGATTTTTTAAGTTCCCTATGGGAATTGAACTGAATATGGATGTTCAAGAAGAATTTAACACACTTTTTGACAGTTTTGGTTTTGATTATATGAGAAAGCTTATAAAGTTTAATGATTCTAAACTTTGCAGATTATTGGCAGAGGTAGAAAATTTAAATAACATTATAACACAAGATCTGTTGTTCCCACAATGGGAGTCATTATTTCAGAAACAGTTCAACACTGCTAGGGATAGAGCCTATAAGGCGTATGAAAGAAAAGAAAAGAAATTGAACAGAGATAAGGAACAGTATAAAAAGCATGCTTGTTACAAATGGGATTATTTTAATAGGGATTCTCCTGAATTTATTAATGAAACACAAGAATACTATGAAACAGATAGGCGAGATTATAATAATGATGAGTTTTTTCCAGTAACCAAGGGCAAAAAACATGGAAAATGGCAGAAGGGAGGGAAATGGAAAAAGAAACAATAATATCATCTTTAAGTAAGGAACAAGTCAATTCTAGTTTTAGTGATTTAATTACTATAAACCCTGTATTAAACACTTACAAGAATTTCAATATATATAATTACAGTGATATCAGAGTAGAAAAGGCTCATTTTGGACTACTATCTAAGGGGATGAAATTCATTCCAACGCCTAAATTTAACCTAGTTGATAACATTTTAGAGGTTAAAAAATATACTAGGAAATTAAATTTAGCAGTATCTTTTGCACATAACGAAAATGAGATTTATGATAATACTGTTAGTTTAAAGAAAAAGAGTTGTTACATTCCTATGACTAACCCCAGTATTTTAAAGTTTGAAAATAGAGTAATTAAAGGAATATATGCTGTCAACCATGAAGCCAATAATAAATATAGGAGAAAGCTAAACTTAAATAAGGAAGAGAGTAAGGTGTTATACGAATTACAGCACAACAAAAACATTAGGGTAATGAAGCCTGATAAAGGCGGAGGGGCTGTTTTTTATGACACCACCGCATACAAAGCAGTTATTTTTGACATCTTACATAATTCAGGCAACTATAATACCATCTCACTTAACGAGTTAAATATTGCATATAGAAGAATAGATCTGTACCTTGAGGAATATTTTTTGGAACAAAGAATTACCGAGGACCTATATAAATATATGAAGGTAGAGTATCCCACTATGGCCACCATAGTTGGTATTCCAAAGGTACACAAAAATATCCAAAATCCACCATTTCGCCCCATAATTTCAGGGAGTAGATCCAAAACTTTTCATATTGGGGTGGTTATTGATACTTTATTAAAACCCATTTATGTGAAGGTTAAGCATCTAGTGAAGGATTCATGGGAATTTTTAAAAAATTATCCATTGAATATGGACTATGGGAACATTACTTTTGCAACTGTGGACGTTATAGACCTGTTCAGCAGTATACCCATAGACGAAGGATTAGAATCCTTCACTAGGAGCTTGAGGAAATACTCTGAGCTTTCATGGGATAGGATATCTTTGTTAGTAGAATTGATGAGCATTGTCCTGCAAAACAACTTCATCTATTTTGAAGGGGAGATGTATAAACAAACCAGAGGTGTGGCTATGGGTGCGGCTTGCGCACCTATATTCGCCAACCTGGTTATGTTAGACTGGGAAGAAACGGTTATTTTTAGCAGTCCATGGTATGCTTCTATAGTGTACTACTCCCGCTTCTTAGATGATTTATATATTTTATGGAAAGGGGACACCACAGGCTTTTCAGAATTTTTGGACTATATTAATTCTAGTAGTGAATATTTAAAGTTTACATCTGAATATAATGCAACGGGGGTGTCGTATTTAGATACTCTTGTAAGTGTTGAAAATGGGGGTTTAAAATCTAGAATTTTTAGAAAACCCACCTTTACCAATTCATATTTGGATTACAGGAGTTTCCACCCTATTAATGTAAAAAGAAGCATATATAAAGGCCAGTGTATTAGGGCTATAAGAATGACATCTGACCTAGCAGATACTATGTGTGAAATTGAATTTATAACATCTTTGTTTTTGGAAAGAGGTTATGAGTTAGAAATAATGAAGGATATTTCTGATTATGTTATGAGCAAGAGAGGTGATATATACACACCCTTGCTGGGGATTAACAATACCCCAGCAACTATAGACACCCTAAGTCAGTTAAAAGTACATCTTAGTACATCAGAGACTAATTCTAATGAAGCAGACATGTTAGGGACTAAAAATAAAAAGAAAATTAATTACAATAGGGCTTGTATTATAGAATATGGGCCATTTAGCCACATCATTAAGAACATTTTATATAACAACTGGCATCTTTTAAGGGATGAAGAAGATGTAGCAGACAAAGTAGGGACAGCTCCATGTTTTATCAACAAAATGGGCAAGAATATCAAATGCCTGTTGGAGCGAAATATTACTTCGAAAGTAGATGCAGAAGAAATACACACAAATAGATGTGGTTTTTGTAAACAATGTCCGTATATTTATGATAAAAGCCCTATTACATTACTGAATTATAACAGAAATAGAATATTAGCACTAAAAGGAATTGTAGGACTAAAATGGTTGTGTATATAGCTTTGTGCTCAGTCTGTCCCTCATTTTATATAGGGAAGACTGAGAGGGAGTTTAGGCAAAGAATTTACTCCCATCTTTATTGCATAAAAAGGAAGGATACTAAGAATGCCTTGGCAAGGCATATGATTGAAAATGGTGAGGAACACAAATTTAAGTTTGCTATTATAGATGTTATTAAGAAAAATCCTAGGGGAGGAAATATTAAAAATTATTTAGCATGGAGAGAGCTTTATTGGCAGATATTAACTAATGCCAATACAGACCCAGGAATTAATGATTTCTTGTCAATAAAACCATTGTTATTGTTAAATAATTAATTATGTACAAGCAAGCATTTATTAATTTATAGCAGTCTTATATTATAATATATTAACATTATTACATTTTATCAAGTTTTTATAACATATATTTTAAAGTAGTTGTTTTTAATGTCATGGAAATTTTGGGCGCCAATTTTTGTATAAATGAACCACAGGCGCATTTAATAAGTGTTCTGATGAAACTCGCTTGTCGAGTGAAAGCGCTCAACCTACTAAGATTTGTGGACATACTTATTCCTTTTTTGGATATATTATTAAATCTTTGCATTATACGTGGTCTCCGGTGGATTTATTTTGCTTATTTTGGCTGCAGAGGATTGTCCGTTTGGACATTTGTGTGTAATTCGTGGGCTGAACCAAACGGTCATTTCTGTGTTTTCTGTTGATACCTTTAAGACAGGGGATAGATGAGAATAAATCTGCTATATCTATTGTTACGAATAATAAATTTTCAGTATACATTTTTAAATCAACCACCCTTAAAAGATCCCATGAGTCTTTTAATATAGCTGACTTATTAATCCATATATGTTTAGTTTCACTATCTATAAATTTAGCTAAGGGTAGTGTTTTAGAGCAGTCTGCTGAGACAATAGGTCTCAGTGGCGGATCTATCAGATTCTTATGCACCTTAGGGATACCATAAATTACTGGTATCTTAGGTTTTTCCACCCTTAAATAAGTTAAAGTACTTCCATCAATAGTTGTTTCATTATACATACCTTCTAATTCCATATCAATTCTCTTGTAAGCTAACCAAATTTCATTTTTAGACACCACAGCATATTTGTTTTTATCTCTCAAAATTTGATTCATTTTACCCTCATATGTAATGATGTCCATAAGTATAGCTCCCCCACCCTTATCAGGTTTCATTATTCTCACCCTAGAGTTATTTTTTTTAACTCATTTAACACTTTATATTCATCCTTATTAAGATTCGTATCACTTCCAGATCTTTTATGTATTTTTCTTATTTCTGCTTCCATAACATTCTCTAAATTTTTAAGCTGTGGATGCATTGGTGGGTTAAAAATTGAAGTTTTCACTAAAGTTTGGTTAGAATATCCTCTTAGTTGTTTATCATTCTTACTACATATTAGATTTAAATTAATTTTTCTCAAAAACAATTTTAAATCCAAAAGTGTAGATGTCAATTCTCCTTTGACTTGCAGAATAAATTTAAAACCCTTCCCTAACAAACTAAAATGTTCTTCTCTAAGTATCACATCACTATAATTATAGATAGTAAAACCTTTTAAAGAATTAATAATTCCTTCTCCACCTATATCATTCTCATCCGTGTTTATATTAATATTAGTTTCTGGGTCTGGGGTATATCTATTTAGTATCTCCCCTTCCCCCTTCTCCCCCCTCTCATAGGAAAATTTTCATTCTGTGGCCTATATATATCCTTACTTGTATTATCCCTATCTAGTGGGGGAAATTCTTTATCATATATTTCTTCTCTCCATCCCTCTCTCATTTCATCAAACTCCATCCCATTTCCTTTTATGCAACTGTTTTTATTGTTTCTGTTATAGCCATTCTTTCTATTATATGCATTTGTATAGGCAGATGGTTTAGGATAACTCACATCCTTTTCATAATCTAACAAATCACGTTTTAACTTCTCCATTTTTCTATTAATCAATCCAGTACATTTTTCATCTATTTCACCCCTTATCTTATAATATTTCTCTCTCCTCCTTAATACTAAAAATAAATCTTCTTTGATAAGCCCCTCTAATGCTTCTATATCTTTTTGTAAAACTGATAAATTTTATTGTTCTCTTTAATAATTAACTTTAAAGTGTCTAAGCCACTATTATTAAATACTTCCAGCAATTCCTTGTGAAACGCTGAACCCATTTGACCATTATTGGGAAATTTATATATTCCAAGACCTTTAGGAACAACGTTCCTACTAATACGTTCGGTTAAATATGCATTCTCAATAAGTAGCGATCTATATTTAAACATATTTTTTGATAAATTGCCCACCATTTTATTATAAGAATCACCATTTTTGTTCCCTTTCGGGTAATTACTGTCCAATTTAAAGCAAAAACTTCTGTTTAGCCAGTCATTCGTTTTAACAGGTCTACCAGGAGAAACAGTACCTGAAATATTAAACCCCGCATTGTATAAATTAGCGTCGACACCTTCTGAACCATTGTTCACATTATTAGAGTCCTGAAGCACCCTTGGTGTAATTGCCGGGTTAAAAGTTCCACCATTCGGTTCTGAAGAGTCACCGGCGTGTAAACCTTCGCCCATCAGCTCTCTCTTCCTCTTACTTTTTTTGCCCTGTCGGCTCACAATTTCCGCTTCCTGTCTTCTGGGACGCTTGCGAATATGCTCCTACCAAAGTTTTACACAAAGGTGTCAGCAGGTCTATTAACTCAGTCAATTGTCCAACTAGCTTCCTGGACTGGCCAAGCTCATCTTGCCCTTTAAGGGACAGAGACGGAGATCCATTCTCCATGGGAACCGCCAAATGTACTGCCAACCACAAAAAAATTCTCGACCATAAACGAGGAACACAAGAAACCAGGCAAAATTCCCTCAAGAGGGTCTCCGAAAACCAAAATTATTCCAGCACGAAGCAGGAACACAATAAAAAATAATGTTTATTAACGCTAGAGCCTGTCTTCTGTCTTGTATAAATTACGTCCGTCCTTGACCTATTTCTATATCCCTCCAAGATGCGAGACAGAACTCACATGCTCTCAGTTAACTCATTTATATCCTTCAGAAAAAGGGCACTGGCTTCCCTTAAATGAATTAAACTACGCTGTGAACTGTTAAAACGTAATACTGAAGTACTTAAGGCTGCTAGGGATGCAACTGCTTACAAAAAAAGTATTCACCTCTCAGTGACAAACGTTATTTTTACTTAACTGCTTGCCAGTTCCCCTTAAAACATTAACTACAATGTTTCTTACACAAATGCCTCAAAAGCATATTCTTTAGTCATTTCCTAATTGCTTGTTCCTGTAGATTTACAGTTTCCAACTGCAGACACTTGACTGATAAAAATAGGTAATAGCTTTACAAATGGAAACAAAACAGTGACTTTTAAATGCTAGAAAACTAACATTTTTCATGCTTTCCATTTTCCAGACGGTTTGCTTACAAATAATTCCCTGTCTGCAGTATATATTAAGAATATTAGTCTATACTTCCACCTCTATAAAGACAAGGGCAAATTACTGTATTTTAACAAACGTATAACATGATCAGTAAACTTTTACATTCCCACAGTAGCCCAAGATCACAGGATTACATTTACTATATCCATCCTTTATCTTGTTACAGTATGAAAACCCAGATGCACTACAGGCAACAAAAAGGGTAAGAATCTGAAATGTCAGGGCCCACTACAATGAGCCCCATAACACAATGACTGAATGGCAGAAAAAACAGACAAAGTCAGACATGTCCAATATTTCAGAATATTCTCTATTTTCCAAGTTATGGCGACCTCAGAGTCAGTATACAAATTGGGGGTGTGGGGGTTGAAGAGAGGCTTGTCCCCTACAAAAAAGAAGTTTAAAGGATAAGAGTGACGTTCAAGATTCAATCTTCTCCTGCATTTTCATTGTTTTTTTTTCAGAATGTCAGCACTTTGCATTTCGACTGTTGGCAATTCAACAGGGAGCTAGAAAAAGTACTTTCCTACTTTAATATTGTTAGCATACACAACAGTCACCTCTAAAACTCCCCCACCTTACTTTTAAAATACCTCTGCATACTATACAAAACTAGTTTTCAATGTAACATGCAGTTTATCACAATATATATATATTATACACATATTACTAAAACTTTTTTTTACACTGTTAGATCTTCAATCCTTTCATTGTTCTTTTAAACATAAATGATAAAGTGGAAATATAAACTTCCAGTCTTTTTTTTTGCCACTTCTTGCAGAAGTATAGTTCTCATGTCCAAATCTTATGAAAATGACACTTTCTTCCATTTACTTCCTACTTTCATGTTACTGCTAGTCTTTCTCTTCATGATCCCAACAACCTAACACTAGTCTCTAGTTTAAGGTACTCCTGATTTTTCTAATCAGCTCATGGGCTTCTTTTCTGTCACTCAATCATTTTCCCTTGAAACAATGGAAAAAGGTTTTAACAACAAGCTCTCTGTATGGGCTTTTTACTATCAAAAAAATGACAAGCAGAGCCAGCTTCAGCTTGCTGGCTCACTTTTTGCCAGGTAAACATTTTCAGTTTCCTCCTCAGTCTGTTCTGTATCCAAAATGGTCTTTGATAAACCATGAAAAAGATATTCTAAAGACAGCTAGATATACCAACTTGAGTCTGACACCTGCTTCTCAACATCCCCACTGCAGTAATAAACTCGCTTCTCTTCTGCCTGGTCTACAGTCCATCATTTTCCAAACACACACACTGATGTTCCTAGTTTTTAATATTTTTCTTTTGGCCATAGTTTTGTCTGAAGCAGTGTTTTGTGCTAGTATGACTGCGTCATTACTGACATAGGTCTTGACGTCTTCATCATGGCCAGATTTGAAGCATGCACACGATGTGCCCTTTCAAATAACAAATCTTGTTGTCAAACACCAGTCCATCTGCTTATTTGTACAGTCACAAAATGAATGCAATCTATAGGTTCATAGGTAGGTACTAGGCTATCTGCCCAAAGGCATTTACAAGCCTAGCCAGAATGAGTTGGCTTTCGCCACCCCCTTGGATTAGCTCCCTGTGCCTCTGTCCAGCAGAGCCACTGAAGTGATCCCCGGGGTAAACTTCTTGTTTCCCATCCACTCGATAAGGTTTCTCTTGAAGAGTGTTATATAGGAGCTCTGCCTAATGCAGACTGGAATCTTGTTCCAGAGCATGGGAAGTCTCTGGGACAGGAATCTATCCCTCCAGCACGTCATATTTATTGTTATGGTGAGGTTTACATCCCTAGAGCGTGTGGCTCGAGGGGATATAGTTTTCTTTAGGTGGAGCATGTCCATCAATTCTGGGTTGGACATGGCCTTGTATGTCAGGCAGAGATCACCTCTGAGTAGGCGGTATGCAACCGAGTAAAGCTGGAGTTTCTTCAGTCGAGCTGCATAGGACATCTGTTTGAGGCCTATTACTTCCAGTTTCACTAGTTTAGCAGAAAATCTCGGATTTTCTCTGCATGCTCAGTCATCTACAGTTTTTGAAACATTTCTTCTTTTGAAAATGCATATTCAGACAGTATTTCCTTTATTTCAAATTCTGATTTCTGCATTTTTTCTTCTGCAGCTTTATCAGCTCATCTAAATATCTGCTTAAAGCTTATTCCATTCTTTCCAACCTTTTGTCATTTGACTACATATATTCCCCCAATGTCTTTTAAACACCTCTGAATACATTTGATTAATTTTTCTCTAAATTATTCAAAGCCATCTGCTGCACCCAAAGCTGAACCTTGACTTCTAAAATGACTGCAAACTAAGTAACAGCTTAATTTCCGCTCTCCCAGTATGAAAACAGAAACTCAGAAAAGACAGCCAATGAACTTGCCTTCTGGGGTAAATTTCAGTAACTGGATATATAATAAGTTCACTGCCTGGGTGCCAGCAAAAAAGAAATCCAGGGAACCTGAAAGAAAATCCATTACAAGAAGTTAGGAGAAAACACACTGACTGGGAAGAACCCTGCAGCTGTTCAGCAAAAATTCAGTGCAAGTTCCAGCTTTACTGCAAGATGCGACTTCCAGTAATCTAGAAGAAAAAATAAGTCAAATGCGGTCAGAACTGATTAAAATAAACGAAACACTGAAGGAGTATATCAACACAAATAACAAAAGGCTGAAAAAAATGGAAAAAACAAATATTCAGATGAGGTGATAAAACTGCAAAAATCAGAAGCTGAAATGAAGAAAAGCCTGGCTGAGTATGAGACTGCTCAAAAAGAGATGTTTAAAAAACAGAATTGGAGAACAGAGCACGTAAAGAAAACATTGAGATTTTCTGCTGTACCAGGGAAGCTGAAAGGAAAAGATGTATTAATTTTATGAAAGCACAAATAAGCAACTAGACTTGTATTCCACAGCAGTTGTTAACTGAAAGAGCACACTGTGTATATTCTCCAAACCTGGCCATGAGAAAGCAACCTATAGCTCTAACAGAGTAAAGATGCAATCCTACCAGCAGAAAGAGTC
The DNA here is from genome assembly GCF_019279795.1 of Protopterus annectens. NCBI lineage: Eukaryota > Metazoa > Chordata > Ceratodontiformes > Protopteridae > Protopterus > Protopterus annectens. The sequence goes on from NC_056728.1 coordinate 1,156,146,123, forward strand.
AATTCTGACAAAACTGTGGCAGAAGGACAAAGTACTAAAAGTAGAAGATAGAGTGTTTTTGAAATAATATTACTTACTGTACACTGGGCAAAACAGGAGTAAATTTATTCCAGTAAATCAGGGAATGTTAAGAAGCAGGCATGAGATTCAAGCTGCTTTATCCAGCTATTTTCCTAATATTTTTTTCTGGAGGATCAAAATCATTTTTGATGCAGAAAATAAGGAGGAAATACAAAAGTCTGTCCATCAAACAGAAGGACATTCTGCTTATTGTTCTTCTAGTAATAAGACAGAGAGAGACTATGCCAATGAAACATTTTCCAATGTTTCAAAGGAAAATGCTTGAGAGAGAAAAAAGCACAAGAGTCGACTAGAAGAACCAGAAGTATGCTGGAAATGAAAAGGAGAATGGAATTAGGGGAGGGAGATCAACAAGAAGAAAACCAGCAACTCAAAAACTGACAAATAAATGCAGTATTAGAAAACAATTATATTTGTGAAACATGATGGAACAAAAACTGGAAATATTGAACTTCCTGGAACTTGTTAAACTTGTACGGGACTCCAAAGCATATGCCCTACTTCATGTCATTAATGTTTGGAACAGCACCTAGGAGTGGGGAAGGAAAGAGTTAACTGTAAGTAAAACAATTTTTTGTTCTTAACAGTAGTATTTTTATAATGCATTACACAAATTGCAAGCTATAAGGTAAAGTTTTCTTAGTAACCTTTGGGTGTAATAGGAATATTGGAAGTAAACAAGTGCCCCCCCCCCTTTTTTTTTTTGCCTACACTTAAAACTGACCAAGGAGAAAGAGAGAAGAAACCTCTGGACAAAACAGCATGATATCAAAAACAAATTATGCCTTTTCTTACTTTGGCATAGGGGAATGACTGGATAAAGGGCCTTGGTTTAATCTAATAACAAGTTTTAAGGGGAAGCAAATAAATAAAAGAACAGTGAATATAATAAGTTTTCCTCTAGCAAATAAATAAGTGCTTGTACTGGAGACAACTGTGTCTCCCTAGAAACATGACAACCAGATACAATCTGATAAGGGACAATAAAAAGAGAATACTTTTTTTCTTTCAATGGCTAGGAGATGATGCTTTCTGAAAGTATTCAAGTGTTATAAGCATAACATAAAAACAAACACCACTTAGTGGAAGTAGAAGCACAGGCTGCATCATGCATCTGTTAGCACGGATAACCCTCATTACAGGTTAATTCACTCCAATGAGTGCGGCCATCAATCTGGGAGAATTGTTCCTATTTGAAGATGTACATAGTTTTGTGCATTAGTAATAAGTCAATAGGTTTTAGGGATATGGTGAGGTGGGACTGTTTTTGAGGGTCGTCCTTAAAACAAAAAGTTTTACAAGATGTGACATGGGTTCAAATGGACATTACAAGAAACTGTATAAAAGATGAACCTGCCAAACAGTGTATGCATTTAGCACAAAAGCTGAAACTAGACATTTAAAAAAAAGCTGTAACACAAGAAAGTATTATAATTATCTCTTGTTAACATAATGACAACAATTTCCATATTATTTTTCAAAGTGAATGGTCTCACAGATAAATACAAAATAAAAGAGGAGTGATCTATATTAAAAATGCAGAGAGCATTTAGCTATGCTACAGGAAAAACATTTGGAAAGAACTGTGTATGTGAATTTGATAAAAAAAAGAAGTTATGTACTCACCATAACGTTCCATGTTTGTTGTCCATCTTGCCGTTCATTGCTACATGGATGGGTTCGGAATCGATCCTCGTTTCCAACTCGGAAAAATACACAGCTAGAAGTCTCAAACTTGGCTCATGGCAGGTAGGTATCCCATGATGCAGTGGTGCAACTCTCCAGATCTTGTTTGCTGCTAACTTACTAATGAGCAACATAAATATATATATATATATATATATATATATATATATATATATATATATATATATAGATACACTAGAGAATCTCAAAGTACTGAAATGTTGAATTTCAGTACTTCGAGGCTGAATACTCGAACGTGCAGTTACGAGAAACTGCACTGTCAAATGCGGAAATGTCGAATCCACTATAGTGATGTCGCGCTCCTGACTAGCTGTGCCGTTTGTGGATTTATCTGAGGTTTCAGGTAAGTGGTGATGGTGTAAGGGTATTGGCTAGGGATTGTAGTGTGTGAGTGTGTGTAGTGGTGTTTGTGTTTCGTGCGACCTCGGAGTTAGTATATATAAGTAGGGGGGTTGTGGGGGGTGCAGGGGGGCTTGCCCCCTGCTTACAGGTTGAGTAGGGGTGTGTGTGTGTGTGTGTGTGTGTGTGTGTGTGTGTGTGTGTGTGTGTGTGTCTGTGTGTGCGTGTGTATTGTCGCGATTGTGCTAGTCGCGATTTTGGGTGTTCGACTATTCAGTCTCAAAATACTGAAATTCGACATTTCAGTATTTCGAGATTGTCTAGCAAATATATATATATATATATATATATATATATATATATATATATGTGACTAACATGAGAAACAAACTGCATCAAGGAACTCCTGAAAGGAGTAAAGATAACCACCAGGTCCTCTACGAGTCCCTGGATGGGGGAAGGAGGAAGGGTTCGTAAGAATGACTGGTGAGATGGACAACAAACGTGGAACGTTATGGTGAGTACATAACTTCTTTATGTTATATTTTCCTATGTCGCCTTCATTCTTACATGGATGGGACAGCGTCCCTAGCACTTTTTCCCCAGGTGGCTCATGAGCATACACCTTTAAGCAAAGTGGACCCAAAGGAAGCCCTGTCCCTGGAGGCCAAATCCACTTTGTAATGAGTGATAAATGTATACGGATTGGCCCAAGTAGCTGCAGCACAAATGCTGTCCATAGAAATTCTGGCCTGAAAAGCAGAAGACGTAGCTAGTGCTCTAGTTGAATGATCCCCAACTTTGAATGGTAGCTCTTTATTATTGGAGGTACAGATAAAGGTGATACAATTCGAGAGCCAGTTAGAAAGGGTAACTTTAGAAACCGGCATACCCTTTTTTGCCTCAGAAAAGGGGATGCATAATAGGTCAGACTTCCTGAAATCTTTTGTCCTATGCAAATAGAATCTGAGTTGTCTGTGCACATCCAACTGATGGAGTTTACATTCTGCCTTGTTGCTGTGGTTAGGGAAGAACACTGGAAGTTCAATGAATTGATTAATACTGGCTTGAGAGCAGACCTTAGGTATAAAGGACAGATTCGTTCATAACGATACCCTGTATTTGTGAAAAATCAGATATGGCGGTTTGATAGATAACGCTTGCAAGTCTGAGACCCTTCTAGCAGATGACACAGCAACCAGAAAAATGGTCTTCCAGGAAAGAAACTTGAGGTCCGAAGATGAGGAAGGTTCAAACGGTGACAATGTAAGTTGAGATAGGACAAAATTTACATCCCAAGGGGGAAGGGGTTCCTAAAAGGGAGGTCTCAATAAGGAGGCGCCTTTCAAAATTGCTTTACACAACCTGTGTGACATTAAGTTAGAAGGGGCACCAATGTGGAAATTTGAAATTGCAGCCTGCTGTACTCTAATTGTTGCTGCAGAAGAGTTCAACCAAGAATTCTAGAATGGATTGAATAGGTGCAGAAAAAGGGTCGATGTTTCTATTTTGAGACCAGACAGAAAATCTTTTCCATTTGTTAGAATATAGTCTTCTAGTAGAAGCTTTATGACAGGATATCAGTATGTGTTTAACTGTTGGAGTGAAATTTTAAAGTCTGACTAAATTGGGAAGTGGAGCAGCCACTCTGTCAAGTTGAGGGTGTGGAGAGAAGGATGAATTGAGCCTGACATATGTGTCAGCAGGTCTGGAACTGGGTCCATAGTCCAAGGCTTCTCCTTAAGATGAGGCCAAAGGAAGGGGAACCAAATTTGACAAGGCCAGTATGGGGCAATGAGAATCATCCTGCTTCCCAAGGACTGTGCTTTCTGAATGACTCTGGGTATGAGGGGGAAATGGAGGAAAGGCATAAAGCAGTACCGAGGGCCAATAATGTACAAGTGCATCTCTCGGTGTCTCCCCTGGCGGGGGACTTAGGGTAAAGTAGCTGCTGTGCCTGGCATTCATGGTAGTGGAGAAAAGATCGCAGCAAGGCTCACCCCTTTTCCAGAAGATCTTTTCCACTACATACTGGTTCAGAGACCACACGTGAGGCATCAGAAATGCCCTGCTCAGCTTGTCTGCTATTACAATGGACTTCCCCAGGATGCGCATTGCTACTAGAAAGCACTGGGAAGAAATTGCCCATTTCCAAACTCTCAGGGCCTCGTGACAGAGAGTATAAGATTTGGTTCCCCCTTGCTTGTTTATGTACCAAACCACCGACATATTGTCTGACTGTATAGCAATCATCCCTAGAGGAAGAGAGTCGTGGAGTGCTCGGAACGCCAGAAGTACTGCTCTCATCTCTAGGACATTTATGTGCAAGTGGGCCTCATGTTCCTGCCATATACCTTGGACCATTCTTCCCAGATAATGCCCCCCCACTCTATCTGGGAAGCGTCCATGGTCACTGTAGTAACTGGTTGTCGAAGAACAAAGGGTAAAGCGCCTCACTGAAAACTGGCGACTGGCCTTCATCGTCAGTTTTGGGCTTCGGATGCCTGTCCTTATCCTTGTCTTAGCGTTTTTTCTGTATTCCGGTCGTCGGTTGTTCCGATGGCATGATGTAATTAAACCTTCGGCCAAAGTAATGGCGAGCAAAATCAAACCAACGTTTAATAGTGCGTTTGTTAAATCTAGCACAAAACCGACAACTAGTGACGTTGTGGTCTGGGCCTAGGCATGGAATACAGTAAGAATGAAAATCCTTATGAGGTATTTGCTTCCCACAAGAAATACAATTATTAACTTCTACTGACATCGGTCTGAGGCAAGAAAAAGTTTCCCCAACAGGGTACTTAGCTTTATTGAAGACTTCAGTTCTGAAATTCGAATTGAAAATCTCAGGAGTCGGCCGACCGGCACTTGCAAACTGGTTTTGCTTCGGGCACCACGCAGCAAGAAAGACTGAAGAAAATGGCATCGGCTGCATCTTGTATACCCCTGACGCACTGATGTCAGGGAAGAAGCGACAGCATCTGACGCCGGACCAAGACTTTGGAACTCTGGCCGACTGCGGGACTGCCTGACGGCAGGATAACCCAAGTGTAATGACTGCAGCAGTGAAACACAATGAACATCAAAGGGTCTCCCTATGGTCACATGGCTGGACTGGATCCACCACCATAAGTCGTTTTTGCATGACTCCGTTATTCTGATGAGGTGAGATATAGAGAGCTCTTGAAATGACCATTGGAAGAACAAAAGCCATTGAAGGATTCTCATGTGCATTCTGGCAAGGGGAGCTAGTGTTATGGTGGAAACCATTGTTCCTAAAAGTTTTAGAACTACCTTTGCTTTTACCTTGTCCTCGGGAAGAAGGTGAAGTACTTGTTGCCAGAGGGCTGAAATTCTAACTGCTGGAAGACGTGCCATCAAGGAAACAGTGTCTAGATCTGTGCCCATGAAGGTAATACGTTGACAGGGCAACAAAGCAGATTTTTGTAAGTTGACTATTATGTCTAACTGAGCACAAATTTCCAAAGTCACATTCCTGGCTTGCTGGAGTAGATGCTTGGTGGTGGCAGTTAGAAGCCAGTCATTGAGATACGGAAACACTTGGAATCCCAGATGCCTCAAGTGAGCCGTGACTACTGCCATACATTTGGTGAACACTCTGGGGGCTGTAGCGAGACCAAAGGGCAGAGCTCGGAACTGATAATGACTGGCTCCCAGCCAGAAGCGTAAATGAATCCTCAATGCTCGGTCCATTTTTATGTGGTAGTACACATCTTGAAGGAGGTCTACTGAGCACATACAATCGTCTTTCCCTAAGAAGGGAAGTACTGACTGTAGTGTCACCATTTGGAACTTTGACTTCTTGACAGATTCATTTAACTTGCTTAGGTCTAATATGGCTCTCCAGTCCCCTGTTCTTTTTGGCACCAAAAAGAATCTTGAGTAAGCTCCAAATCCTGTTTGGTCTGCAGGGATTTTTTGGATGACTCTTTTGTCCAGCAACTTTTGGATTTCTATAGTTGCTTGCTCCCTTAGATTAGGTGGAAAATCCGGGATTGTTCTGATTTGTGAGATAGGGTGGCAAAAGGAAATGGAATATCCTCTGGATATTATTCTTAGAACCCACTTGTCTCTTGTGATACTTTGCCAGGCTTCTGGGTACAAAAACAAACGTCCCCCAACTGCTTCCTGAGTAGAGCAGTTGGGCCTCCTTTCAGGAGCGCTGATAGGAATTGTCTGCGGAAGGAATCACGGTCGCCCTAGTTTTGCGGACCCCCACTGCCTCTAAGAGGACGTCTACCATTGTTATCTCCCCCTCTGCCCCTGGGGAAGAATTCACCTCGTGCGTCTTGGAAAGCTCTCTGGGATCTTTTGAACCACATTTTCCCACTCTTCTGGCTTTTAGGATAAGGTCTTGAAGGTACGGAAAAACGTACTCCCAACGGCAGAGAGAGTTTTCCCTCCCTGCTCTCATCTGGTGAGTGTGTCCTTTACTTTCGGTCCAAAGAGTGAGGAACCGTCAAAGGGGGCATTAGGAAAGGTAGATTTAAAGAGCGCCACAAAATTGCACAAGCGCATCCAGGAGTGGCTCCTCAGGGAGCCTCCTGAACCTGCTGCCCTGCTCGCTCCGTCCGCTGCATAAGATATCAGCCTCATGGAGGAGTTGACTATGGAATTTAAGGTGGATAGCTGCGAAGAGAACTTTCTCATTCACCCCCACAGCTAATGTACTTTGTAGAGTATCTCCTAGCTCTTTCAGGAGATCTCATTGTAGTCTTGTACAGTAAGTTAGGTAGTTCAGCGATTGTAATGTAAACGTTTCTGACAAAAAAGACACACTTCCCGTACCTGTCCATCATTCGAGAATCTTTGTTCAGAGGATGGACAGATGAGGAGGTCTCCCAAAGTTCCTTCTTGGTGGCTGCTGCCACCACCATAACATCTACAGGTACACCCTTTGTGGGAAAATCCTTTCCGGTAGGGGCTGACAAAAATTTGTTTGGCCTCCGAGGGACTTGTTCCATTGTATCAGGTTACTCCCATGCCTTTCTACTGAGCAAGTCCATTAGTTTGTCGAAAGGTGGAGACTCCCAGGAGGCTGAAGGTTGACATACAAAGGCCTTCAGGTACATTGACTCCTCATCAGAAGGGGTGATGGCCTTCCAGCCACCTCTCTGATTTAGGATCGCCGGGATATCTCCAAATGTGATATCATCAGAGGATGACCGTGGGCACCCATTTGACTCCTCGAGGTCAGTGTCTGAAGTGACAGACTCATCCGGGGAGTTTATATGCTTCCTCTTGCAAGTTCTTTTCCGAGGGGGCTCCTCAGAAGGGTATTCTGGGGAGGCCTTGGAAGAGAGAAGTTCACCCAGTGGAGGATCCTGAGGCTCTGGATCTCTGCTGTCCTGTGAATGGGGTGGTGCCAAGACAGTAGCCAGTGTCTTAGAGGGACGAATGCTGGCATCCTTATGTAGAGCTGTAGGGATAAACATCACAGTTCTCATCAGCTCGAAAGCAGACCCCACCGGCTGCGAAGACATCCCCAGCTCCAAGGAGACAGAAGACACCCCCGGACCCAGGGAGACTGGCTCCAAGGCTGACGTAGGAGCTGAGCTCGCCCAAGCCGATGCTCCAAGGGGTAGACTAGGTACCAAAGAAGTTCGGGCCAGAGCATCCCCCTCAGGGCCGGCCAAAGAACCTCTGCTCCCAGACACTCCGGGCGGCACTGAGAGTCATAGCAGATGTGGGCTCCGTGATCACCGAAAGGGATCCCGGAACAGACTGTTCTGCAGTAAACGGTACCAGGCACTCTGGCGCTGAGGGTCCAGCTTGGCTCGGAGGAGGAACAACTGTGGATGTAATGGCTTTAGAAGGCTCCGAGACCTAATGGGTAAGAGCAGAGATAATTTGGCTAGCGCTGGCGACTTCAAGAGCCTATGCGCCACCCGCTCCAAGTCATCATCAGATAGGCTCCTAGTGGACCTGGAGGATAGAGAAGGAGAACAAGACTTCTCCAAAATGGGAGATCTCAGAGTAGGGGAGACCGGTGAAATGTCAATGGACCAGCTCCGGGGCACAGCATCTTGCGGTTCTGAGGACCTTAGAGCCAAAGAACCAGGCTTGTCGATGATGATAACCTCTAATGGTTCAGAGCCCTGTGAAGCCAAGGAGGTAGGTGTCTTGGAAATTTTAGATCATTTTTCTGGAGGCTCAGACTGAGCGGTAGAAACAGGTGATGTTCTTTTAGAAGGTTTGTCCCTCTTGAAGAAGAGGAGGATGAAGAAGAAGCATTCAGCACTCTACAGCTTCCTCAAAAGGTTGGCTTTAAGAGCCCCTTGAGAATCAATTTGTTTCTCCTTTCCTGTAACACTCTTAACACTAAAGGAGCGACAGAAAGTACAATCCTCCTGTAAATGAATAGCCCCTAGACAGTAAATGCAAATGACATGTCCGTCAGTAACTGATATTTTTTGTGTACATTTTTGACATTTTTTAAAGCCCGAAGGCTTATGCTTTCTCTCTCTCTCTAGAGTCTTTAGACATGATAGAATTGAGTTCCCAAACAAAACGTGACTTTCCAAACTGTGAAAGACCACACACTCCAAACTAAAGAACACTGCACATCTAAGAAAAGGCAAATTAGCACTCTAATCTAGTAAACATTCCACATCTAAGAAAATATCACAATAGAAACTTGACAAGGATAGCACTAGGGCCTCTAACTGAAACGGTCCTAGATACTAGGAATAACAAACACTAACTACTAAACTACCAGCCCTCTAACTAAAATGGGCGACTAGCTCTCTAACTTAAATGAGCTAAATATCAACTACTACCAGATATCAACTATAGAAAAGGGAAAATAAACAGCACACCACTACAATAACTACGGGATACAACAAGGCCTGCGAAAAAGACAACGGCCAAAAAGCAGCACCAACCACAAAAGGAGAGAAGTGTAGCTACATGCTTAATTTAACTATTTAAATACACTAGGAAACACTATAAATGCAAAACTACTAGAAATTTTAGCTAATAAAGTGAAAAAGGACAAAACTTAGCCACGGCCAAGAACAGCACATCCAACCTCGTAAAGCGGAAAATGAGATCTGGAGAGTTGCATCACTGCATCATGAGATACCTACCTGCACAAACCAAGTTTGAGACTTCCAACTGTGTATTCAGATGAGTCGGAGTCAAAGATCAGCGCCGAACCCATCCAAGTAAGAATGAAGGCGAGATAGGACAACATAACATGAAAGGATTTCAGGATGGTAATTTAGCAGGATATCTGGAACAAAGTAAAAGGGGAGTACTTACAATAATTGCAAGAGGAGCTCCAACAGGGGGGAGGATTACACTGACATGTATTAAACCTGCTATAATGGAGCTTATGAAAATTCTTTGAAAAATCAGCAGGGAACATTACTTGCAGGTGAAGACTGGAATTTGCTTTGCAGCAGATGTATCGGGGAGGGCCAGAAGAGAAAATATAACAAAACAGGGTTGATTTTTGAAGAATGTTATGAAAATATCTGGTATGGAATATGTGAATTCAGTAGTAGGAGTTCAGAGTGAATTTACATATTATTCCCCAAGGTACAAAACAGGGCTAAGCTAGACAGAATTTACACTTCACAGGAACATGTGAACTTAATTTAACATTTTGATACACATCCAATAACTAGTTCAGATCATACACCAATAATAACTACAATAAAAATGCAGGGTAATGCATGAAATAAAAATCTGACATAGGCGCTTCCCCACCTATCTGCAAAAAGAGGAATTTAAGGAATAGGTAGTGGAAATTATTCAGGCGTTATTACGGAAGATAGAAATATCTTCTGAAGATATAGCTAAGGAGTGGGGGAAAACTGAAGTAGAGTTTGAAAATATGGTGGAAATAAAAGAAAGGGAGATATGGTTAAGAAATTAGAATTATTTAGAGGGACTAAGTATTACAGAATAGGGGGAATATCATAGAACAAGAAGAGCAACTGCAGAGTGCTAAAATATGGGATTACCTCGATACTATGCATGAATTTAGAAAGAATGTTGTTAAACAATGTAACTCCAGAGAACAAAAACTTTTAGCACAAAGATTCAGGAAAAGGAAGTAGAAAGGGTTGTCGCTAAGATTAGGGAGTCTATAACAAAGAAGATAACCAGAGATCCAGTACAGGTACTAGAAATATTTTGGAAATTTTGTGAAAATCTGTAAAAACTACAGTAATATGGAAATCAAGAAAAGGAATAAATTGAAATCTTATGAAAGAATTAAATATTATGCACAACTGTGCATACCCTTAAACTATTACTTTGCTGAAGCACCTTTTGATTTAATTACAACATTCAATCTTCTTCGGTGCACACCTGCCATCAATTAAAGAGACTCTGATTAACGCCAAATAAAGTTCAGCTGTCCTAGTAGGATTTTCCTGACATTTACTCAGTTGGCTGCTACAGCAAAAGCCATGGTTCACAGAGAGCTTACAAAGCATCAACGGGATCTCATTGTTGAAAGGTATCAGTCAGGAGAAGGGTACAAAAAAATTTCCACCGCATTGTATATACCATGGAACACAGTGAAGACAGTCATCAAAAAGTGGAGAAAATATGGGACAACAGTGACATTGCAAAGAACTGGAAGTCCCTCCAAAACTGATGAAAAGACAAGATGAAAACTGGTCAGGGAGGCTGCCAAGAGAAATACAGCAACACTGAAGGAGCTGCAGGAATTTCTGGCAAGTACTGGTTGTGTACTACATTTGACAACAATCTCCCATATTCTCCATATGTCTGGACTATGGGGTAAGGTTGCAAGATGGAAGCCCTTTCTTACACAGAAAAGCAACCAAGCCCAGCTAAACAATACATAAAGTCTCCCAAAAGCATGTGGGAAAATGTGTTATGGTCTGATGAGACCAAGGTTGAACTTTTTGGCCACAATTACAAAAGGTACGTTTGGCGCAAAAACAACACTTTGCATCACCAAAAGAACACCATCCCCACAGTGAAGCATGGTGGTGCCAGTTATCATGCTTTGGGGTTGATTTTCTTCAGCTGGAGGGAATTATGAACAGTTCTAAATACCAGTCACTTTTGGCCCAAAACCTTCAGGTGTCTGCTAGAAAGCAGAAGATGAAGAGGAATTTCACCTTGCAATACAACAATGACCCCAAGCATACATCCAACTCAACAAAAGAATGGCTTCACCAGAAGAAAATTAAAGTTTTGGAATGGCCCAGACAGAGCCCAGATCTAAATCCAATAGAAAATCTGTGGGGTGACCTGAAGAAAGGCTGTGCTCAAGAGATGCCCTCACAATCGGACAGAGTTGGAGCACTTTTGCAAGCAAGACAGTGGGCAAATATTGCCAAGTCAAGATGTCTCATGCTAACAGACTCCTACCCAAGAAGACTGAATGCTGCAATTAAATCAAAAGATACTTAAACAAATTAATAGTTTTAGGGTGTGCACACACAACAAAGTTATTAGTTTAAGAGTATGCACACTTATGCAACCAGCGTATTGTACTTTTTAATTTTTTTTATAGTTTTCCCCTAACAGATTTGTTTTTCATTTGAATTGTACAGGTTATAGGTCACATTAAAGGTGGGAAAAGTTCTGAAATGATTTATTGTGGTCTCATTTTTTTATATCACAAAAACTTGGCATTTTAACGGGGGGGGGGTGTAAACTGTTCATATTCACTGTATAAGGTGTGCAACATGTATTCACCTTTGCTACTGTGACTATGATGATGTGAGGTATTGCCAGCTATGAAAGGAGAAGTAAGGCAGTGGATGTATAACAAAATGCCAGCATAGTTATCTGGAGTTTTGTAAAAAAAAAAAATTAAATAAATAAATAAATAAAATTATAGATCAGAGTGTAAAGTGTGTGTGCTATATCTTTAAGAAGCATGCAAGGCTGTACGTGCAAGTATAAATTCCAGACACGTGTAATCTCTAGTGCCATTTTGTAGAAGCAGCCAGAAGGTGAGCATGCATGATCACAATTGTTAGTTTGCATTATAGTCAGTAAGCCTCTATAGTGAGGTGTTTGTATAAAATAAAGATGGTGGAACAGAACCTGCAAAGACTCGTTTATTCATGTCCCAACACGAAAGCAACATGGTGTCAGAACCGGGATTGAAGGGAGAAGAACATTCAGAGCCATGATGTGCAAAGACAACAGCGAAGGTAAAACCAAGAGAATAAGAGTACAAACATAACCAGAAAGAATCAAAGGTAATGGAGAAAAAACACAAATGATTTACTTGATGCGAAAGACAGAAAAAAAGGGGCATTACAAGGGCACAAACCGCATTATCAGGCAAGTGGAAAGTATGAAAAAGTTTAAAGAAAATGTTTAAAATAAAAGTAGCTGATGGAACGATTAACAGTAAAGCAAAAAACGAGTATGCTTAAAGCAAAACAAGTGTGTTTAAGGCAGAGTTGGGCATGTTTAGAGTAAAACAAGCACAAGAAAAGTACACTGGGCATGAAGAGGGCTTAAATGAGCAAAACGAATATAATAAATAAAGAAAAGGGCTTAAATGAGCAAAACGAATACAATAAAAAAAGAAAAGGGCACATTAAACAAAAATAAAGTAAGGCGACTGCATGTGTTTTGGGCAAAATGCTGTGTTTGGGCATAACTATGACTTTGTATTGCATCAAGGGTGTAATTAAAGTTATTTGAAGTATCACAGAGTGTGGAAATATGCTTACAGTGTGTGCTTATTACTATGCCTGTATTTCGAAGAGTTCATTGTGTGCAAAGGGCAACTATTTTGTGCAAACCAGTCAAAGTATAGCCATTTCAAAGGAAAGTTCTTGTGCTGGGTGTGTCTATTTACAAAGTGTCGCCGTTACAGAGTGCTTCTTTTACTACTATAAAGAGTTGCCTAGCAAGGTACCTCCATTTTAGGGACATGTGCTGTATGCAGTTATTCGCAAAGTAGAATTACTTTCAAAAGTTATTGAGTTTTGGGCAACAGATGTACGATTTATTCGCATTGTACAGCTGTTTGACATATTTCTTGCATTGATAAGAGGTGTTTGCTTGCAAAAGACATTACAAGAGTATTACAGTGCTCATGAATTACTCAGTCGCATTGTAAAGTTCTCAAATGTTTCTTAAAGTGACGACTTTAAAATGTGATGACAGATGACTTTTGCATTTCTGCCTTTACCGATAAAATTCCAAAAGCATTGAGTAGCCCAAGAAGTTTATTTCATAAAGTTCAGAAAAGCATTGAAAAGACTGAGGAGTTTATGTCTCAAAGTTCAGTTATTTCAAAGTACTACAAGTTTGTTCATTTGCATAATTCCGATAAGCCCAACAAAAGTATAAGTTTAGAGCATGAAGTCAATTGACAAGTACTGTTTATGCCAGAAACTTATGCATATCTGCATGTGTGTGTATTCATGCTCATTTGCAAAACCATTCACTGGTATCTGTTATATGACATACGGATTTCAAAAACCCCAACCACTTGTCTTTGATCAGAATATTGCAGAAAACTGGAGAATATCTGAAGAGTACGATATTTTCATACAAAAAGCTTATGCGGATAGAGATGCATGCACCAGGGCATTCATTTTGCTTAACTTAGCAGCATGTAAGGACATAGAGAGAGCGTTCATTTTTGTATACTCGAGCAGTGTATGAAGGAGACGGTGTGGACTGCCATATTGTTGTGCAAGCTGAATAAAGGGAAGACCCAGAGCGTTTGAAGCCCAAGTTTGGAGAAATGTGCAATCCCCAGATAAATATTACATTAGAGAGGCATTTGTTTTACACAAGAGATCAGAAAATAGGGGTAACATTTGCAGCTTATATCACTGACTTGAGAAACATGTCAATTTGGTGATGTAAAAGATGATCTGATAAAAGACAGGCTTGTGGTATTAATAGTGGTGCTGTGAGAAAGATTTTACTTTGTGTCAGTGATTTAACATTGAGTAAAGCAATAGAGATTTGTTAGATCCATGAGGTGACAGAAGAACATACAAGCATGCTTGCAAGTGACAAGAACATGGTTTCAGTGGCTCTAGGGCAAATGTAGATAGTATGCAATACATGACAACTACAGGATTATCAAAAGAAGCCACAGGGTTTTCTAGAAAGTTCCATGAAAAGTGCAAGCTCCACTGCCAGCTCAGTGCTACTCAAACATGAATCAGAAAAACCCAAATCAAGCTTTATTGTTAACTGTCACAATTGTGGTGCAAATTATGAGTGTAAAAGAGAGAGCTGCTTAGCATTTAGTCACCAATGTCACAAGTGTAAAAAATGGAATCATTTTCAAAAGTTTTGCAAATCATGTAAGCCTCACACAGTTGTAAAGAAAGGACCCACAAAAAAGTAAGATGATCAAGTAGAGCGGAAACATTCAGCTTTCTATGCAGATGGTTTATCAGTGCTTGGAGAAAGAGTTGATGCAGTAAACCTATTACCAAGTGAAGTGTTTTGTACAGTCTGCATCAAGAGAAAATCCACAGATCTCAAAGTGAACACTAGGTCAAAGTGTAATATTATATCAGCAGAGACATTTGCAAGAGTGAGAACTAACGAACAACAATGTAACCAGAGGTGCGAGACTTGTTGCTTATGGAGGTGAAGAAATTCAAACCGAAGGTTCAGTAATGCTTTCATGTTATCTGGCTGAGAACTGTTACAACTTGTTAGTCTACATGGTCCGATGACCAATGCAATCTTTATTGGGTCTCAAAGATAGTTTAAGAATGAATCTGCTTTCTTTTGCTAAAGAAGTTCATCATGCGAGTGTAGTTCCGAGTTCCAGTTTCTCCAAAGCCATTTTCTCAGAATATGCTGATGACAAATTGGGCAAACTTCCAGTTGTGTATTCCATGAAGTTAGACCCAGAGGTCACTCCAGTAGTCAGACCAGCAAGTAGAGTTCCGATAGCTATACAAGATAAAGTTAAAGCTCATCTGGATAAAATGGTGCAACAAGGTGTGATTTGTCCAGTCACAGAACCAACTGAATGGGTGTCATCCATGGTAAAAGCTCACAAAAAAAGCTCAGATGAAAACAGAATATGCACTGACCCAAGAGATTTGAACAAAGCATTAGAGATACCATATCATCCAATCTACGCAGTTGAAGAAGTTACACCTCTAATACCGAATGCCACTGTATTTTCTGTTTTGGATGCAAAGAGTTCATTTTAGCAAGTGTCGCTGGATCGCAAATCCTCATTTCTAACTACTGTTGGTACTGACTTTGGCAGATACAAATTCCTAAGGACACCATTTGGAATAAATTCTGCAAGTGAAGTTCTTCAAAGTGCAATGGAGCAAATTTTTTCAGGTTATCCTTGTGCCATAATAGTAGCTGATCTACTAGTTGGAGGAAATGGTGAAGCAGGGCATGACAGAAACCACAAGAAAGTTCTAGACAGAGCACATGAAGTAAACTCAAACCTCAATTTTCTGAAGTGCAAATTCCAACTTCCAGAAGTTACGTATGGAGGTCATTTGTTTACAAGTACAAGCTTGAGACCCGACCAAGTAACAGCTATTCTAGAGATGTCCGCGACAGACAATGTACAAGGTTTACAGAGTTTTATGGGCATAGTTAACTAGTTAGGCTAAAATTTATACCAGATTTCAGTGAGTTGACAGCACTTTTAAGAGAGCTAACAAGCAATAATGTTGTATGGTCATAGTTAGAGCATCATCAAAAGGCATTTCATGACCTTAAGCAGAAAATTGCAACCCCTTCTACGTTAAGATACTATGATGTGAACAAACCAGTTATTCTTTCCTGTAATGCTTCAAAATTTGGCCTAGGTGCAGTTATTCTTCAACAGGGCAGACCATTAACCTATGCATCTAGAACAAAAACCCAATGCTCAAATTGCGAAAGAGCTTTTGGCAATAGTATTTGCATGTTCCAAGTTTCATGATTATATTTATGGTCGAGCTATTCAGACAGAAATTGATCATCAACCTCTAGTTACAATGCTAAAGAAGCCTATGCATTCCACTCTAGCAAGATTACAAAGAATTATGCTCAAATTGCAAAAGTACAATTTCAAAATGGTCTACACAAAAGGCAAATTGCTCTATCTGGCTGATACCTTATCCAGATCGTTCAGAAATACAACAGAACAGCTTGACGCAGAGAATTTTGACTTTGATGATGTGATGTCAGTGTGTAATTTTTCCACCACTAGATTTGACGAGTTGAGAGATCACACTCAGATTGATCCAATTTTACAGAATCTCAATCACTATACTGATGTCAGATGGCAGGCAAAGCAATCTAGTGTATCAACTGAAGTGCAAGCGTACTTTCCTTACAGAGATCAGTTGTTGATGGAAGATGGCATTATTTTCGAAGGTCCTAAAATTGTTGTTCCTGTTTCCTTACAGCAAGAATATATTCAGATTTTGAATCGTGGTCACCCAGGATCCACAACCACTAAGAGAAGAGCATGATAATTAGTATTTTGGCCTTCATTATCAAAAGACATTGATAGAGTTTTCTTCATGTTCAATATGCAATAGTACTAGATCGCATTTGCAAAGAGAACCACTTCAGCTAACCCCAATTCCTGAACTATCTTGGTCTACTGTAGCAACTGATATATTTGAGTGGAACAATCAACACCACTTAGTTTTGGTGGACTCTTATTCGAATTGGTTTGAGATTGATCTACTACCTAACCTAACCTCACCTGCTGATATTACTAAGTTGAAACGTCATTTCTCAGTTCATAGTAGTCCATGGAAAACTTTTTTTCTGACACTGGTACTCAATTCACTAGCCAGTTGTTTCAGAATTATGCAAAAGAATGGGACTTTGTACATATCACTAGTAGTCCTGAATATCCTCAGTCCAATGGTCTAGCTGAACGTGCAATGCAGAGTGCAAAGCAATTACTTGAAAGGTCAAAGCATGACAATACTGATATATTCTTGAATTTGCTTAATCTCAGAAACATACCTTGTGATTATTCACCAGCTCAAAGACTATTTTCCAGGCAAACTAGAACTATGCTACCTATTTCTTCAAGTTTATTGCGGCGTAAACTTAAGAAAAATAAAACCATCAAGGCTCAATTATTTAAAAAGCATAATACCCAGAAATCTAGTTACAACAGATCGAGCAGATTACTTCGTCCGTTGAGGGAAGGAGAGATGGTACGAATTCAGACAACAAAAGGTTTTGATCAAATAGAACAGATTACGGGCATCTATGCCGAGCCAAGATCCTACTTAGTAGATTCCGAGTGTGTGGAGTACAGGAAGAATTGCAGACATCATCTTCCTGTACCAGAATCATCATCATCACTGCACTCACAACACTGTATCTGTGATGCAGACTCTAAATCAAAGAGCAAGTCAGACACTGTTTCCAGACCAGAATGTGTTCAAAATTCTGATTCTATTCCAGAAAGTGATTTGAACATTCCACAGGTCAACCATTTTGCAGAAAATGTTCCAGTTGCTAAATCTAATTCCCAGTTTTATGTTACATGACATGGATGAATATCTAAGCCTAGTGTGAAATATGCAGCAATAATGCATAATGCATGACTATGGATTACCTGTGATTTCTGTGCTACATGTTTAAGAAGCAAGCAAGGCTGTATATGTGCATGTATAAATCCCAGACACATGCAATCCCTAGTGCCATTTTGGAGAAGCAGCCAGAGAGTGAGGATGCATGATCGAAGTTATTAGTTTGTATATAAAAGTTACTCAAGTTAAAGTCAGTAAGCCTCTATAGTGATGTATTTGTATAAATAAAGCTGCTTGAACAGAACCCACCAAGACTCTTATTTGTGCCCTAGACAAAAAAGTGACAGTTGTTACTGGTGCATGATCTGAAGTATTTATTGGATGTATGCTGAAGCTTTCAATTAAATGCACGTTTCTGTGAAATATAATTTGTCTAGTTTATCCCAATTATTGTACCTTGGGGAAAACATTCAAATTCTTTCAGAGTTCCTACTGCTGAATGTATATCTTCCATACCAAACACTTTCATCAACTTCTTCAGACATCTACCTTGCTTTGTTTTATTTTCCTGCTAGGTCTCCCAGGTACATCCTCACTGCTGCAAATCAAGTTCTACTTCTCACCTATAAGTAATACTGCCTGCTGAAACTGATTATTTCTCCAAAGTTTTCTCAAGTTTCATAACAGCAGTTTTAGGTGGAATATAAATGCATGCCACTGTAATCCTCCTCCCTTGCCAGTATCCCCTTACTACCACAAATCTACCATAAACTTTTTTCCCCTCTTCCGTCACTATTTCAACTCCTCTAGCAATTAGTATAAGTACTCTCAGTTCCCTTTGTCCCTGATATTCTGCTGAATATTCATCCTTCTTTAGCACGTTCATATGCTCACTTCTTTACAAAATGTGTCTCCTGTAGCATTACCATTTGCACTCTGCATTTCGTAATATAATTCAATATTCTTATCTTTTTGTCTATACCTCTGAGGACATTCGTGTTCCAAAATAATATGGATAGTGCAGACATTATGGTAAGAAGTTATTATCCCCACCTATTACATAGGACAGCTATTTTAAATGTCTATTTCCACCTTTTGTGTTACATATACCCACTAATGTTGAGCAGGTTAATTTTTTATACAGTTGGTCCTTGTCATCGCCATTTGAACCTGTCACATCTTAGAAGACTTTTTGTTTTATTAAAAACCTTCAAACAAACAAAAAATACATAACCCCTATAACCTGTTCATTTAAACAAACACACAAAAATATATACATCTTCATATAATGAAGTTTAACCCTCCGAACAGGAGCAACTATCCAAATTGACAGCGGCACCCACAGGCATTACACCTAGCTAAAATTAAGGTTATCCAAGACAAGATGCAAGTTGCATCCTGTGGTCCTACTTACACTAACTGCTGTCTGTTCTTGTCTTATCTTTATTCCCCTCCCATATGTGAAAAACTCTCATATGCTTCCAGAAAACATTAACTTTTAGCCTTAAAAAGTGTTTGGACTTTTATTCCCTGACCCTGTTGTCACAGTTTGTCGACATGGAAACATAAGAACAAAATGTACATCTGCCCTCAGTTGCAGACTTCTCAACTCACACTGAACATTTACCTGCTAAAGGAAAATTTTTCATCACATACAGTATTCTCTTATTTACTTACACTAAAAGTTTACTATTAGATTACACCAATGGCCTTAATTCCAACATTCATCTATGCAAAAGAAAGAAAAAACATTTAAACTCTCCATTTATTATGATCTGTGCACTTTTACACCCCATCTCCACCTCAAAAACCCAAGAGTACAGCCTACTAACTTAAACATGCTTTTGTCCAGCCTTTCTTCTCTTTTTACAGTGTAATTCTCATCATCATCTTTCGGCTTTTCCCGTTAGGGGTCGCCACAGCAGATCATCTCTTTCCATTTCTTCCTATCCTCTGCATCTTGCTCTGTCACACCAACCTCCTGCATATCCTCTCTCACCATGTCCATAAACCTTATCTTAGGCCTTCCTCTTTTCCTCTTACCTGGCAGCTCCATCCTTAGCATATTTTTCCCAATATACCCATCATCCCTTCTCAGCACATCTCCAAACCAACGCAATCTCGTCTCTCTTGCTTTGTCTCCAAACTGTCCATCATGAGCTGACCCTCTAATATACTGATTCCTAATCCTATCCATCCTAGTCACACAGAGTGCAAATCTTAGCATCTTTAACTCTGCCACATCCAGCTCTGACTCCTGCCTTTTTGTCAATGCCACTGTCTCCAACCCATATAACATAGCTGGTCTCACTACCCTCTTGTAGACCTTCCCTTTCACTCTTACTGGTACCAGTCTGTCACGTGTAATTCTACCTCTATTAAAACTAAAAAAAAAAAAGGCACCAGTTTATTTTAATATCTTTATCACCTACAGCAACTGACAATGTTTTACTATATAACATGCAATTTATATCACAAACTGTTTTATACAAATACTGTTAAGTGCACTTCTTGTTTATCTCCACTCCCAACCCCAGACACTGGTTCAACTCAAGGTACTGAAGTTTCTTCTACTCGACTCCTGTGCTTCTCTCTCTCTGCCTCTCAAATATTTTCCTTTGAAACACTGGAAAAGCTTTCACTAGAAAAGTCTCTCTATGGGCTTTATTAGCAAAAGACTGAAAAGCAAAGTCCCTTTCTGTGTGATGGCTTGCTTTTTGTTGGACAAACTTTTGTATTTCTTCCTTAGCTTGTTCTGCATCAAAAATGTGTTCGATCCTCCAGGAAAAATATTCTTAAAACAGTTAAAGAAGCTTAAATCCCACACTTGCCTCTCAACATTCCCTGATTGCTGGGATAAGTTTATTCACTATACACCAAGCAGAAAAGAAACAATGCATACATTTTCCACAAATACTCTACAGCATCCAGTTTTTAATACGTTGCCCTACTGGCACAGTTTTGTCAGAATTAACTCTTTCTGCTGTTGTGACTGCATCTTTACTAATACAGGTCTTAATGTAACTGATGCTTTGTAATCCCACCATTTAGTCTTTAAATTTCTGAATTCTTGTTTTCTTCCTGTTGATCTTCATCTCCCAAATCCATTTTTTTGTTTACTTACAATGTACTCCTGGTTTTTCTAGTCAACTACTCTGCTTTTTTCTCTCTCTCTCAAGCTTTCCTTTGGAACACTGGAAAGGGCTTCAATGGCAAAGTCTTTCTATGAGCTTTATCACAAGAAGAATAAGGAGGAGAATCCCCTTCTGTTTGACAGCTTTTTGTTGGACAAACATTTATATTTCCTCCTTTGCATATTTTGCATCAAAAAATTACTTTGACCCTCCAGGAAAAATACTCTGACGATAGCTGGATACAGCAACTTGAATCTCACACCTATTTCTATTCATTCCCCAATTGCTGGAATAAATGTGTTTCTCTTCTGCCTGATGAGTAATCATTTCCCACAAATGCTCTAGCTTCTCCAAATTTTAGTACTTTGTCCTTCTGCCATTGTTTTGTCAGAATCAACTCTTTCTGATATTAGGGTTGCATCTTTACTATTAGACATCTTGGCTGCTTGCTAATGGCCAAGTCTGGAGTTTACATATAATGTGCCCTTTCAATTAACAACTCCTGCTGTGGAATACCAGTCCAGTTGCTTATTTGTGCTTTCATAAAATTAATATAATCTGTTACTTCCATTTTCTCTAGTACAGCAGAAAATCTCAGGTTTTCCCTACATGCTCTGTCCTCTAATTTTACCATTTTTTTAATCTCTCTTCTTGAGCACTCTCATACTCTGTCTTTTCTTCATTTCGAACTCTGATTCTTGCAGTTTTATTAGTTCATCTAAATAGCTGCTTAAAGCTTATTCCATTTTTTCCATTTGTTTGTTATGAATCAATATACTTCTTCAAGGTTTCTTTTATTTTAATCATCTCTGAACACATCTGATTTGTTTCACCTCGATTAATGGACACCATGTCTTGCACCAAAGTTGGCGCTTGAACTGCATTTGCTGAACAACTGCATGATTCTTCCTAGTCACTGTTTTCTCTTCACTTTTTCTAGTTGATTTGCTTTCAGGCTCTCTTAAGTGTCTTCTTTGCTGACATCCAGACAATGTACTTACTAGTGAGTAACTGAATTCTAGTAAAACTGGCAGAATTACTAGGCCTTATTTCTCAGTTTCTTTTTCCACACTAGAAGAGCTGAAGTTAAGCTGTTGATCAGTGTGCAACCATCTTGGAAGTCGATAATTTTGCCATCCATACCAAAAAGAGTAGGATTGGAATTATGAGAGAAAAAAAGAGACTGTAGCAGCAGTGGGATCAATTAAAGCTGTAACTGTTGCTCAGGTGTGGGAATAATGTAGACATTTAAAAAAAACTGCCTTTTTTTAGGGGCAGCTGGCTATCAGAAAATTTTCAGGCAGTAACACATCCTCTAAAGCAGATAGAGCAAGAGGAATGGGTATATGTTCTTGAAAATCTTCCTGTAACAACTCATAGTATTTT
The DNA here is from genome assembly GCF_019279795.1 of Protopterus annectens. NCBI lineage: Eukaryota > Metazoa > Chordata > Ceratodontiformes > Protopteridae > Protopterus > Protopterus annectens. The sequence continues at coordinate 1,156,168,240 of NC_056728.1, forward strand.
CTGAGGTGCTGTGAAGTCTCAGAGAAAGACACCCTCCACCAGGGGAGAATCAATAACTGAGTGCTCCTCCACATCTGAATCAGAAATCTGAAGTAAAAAAACCTGTATCAGTCCGTGCATATTCCTGTTCAGATTTAGACTCTTTCTTTTTGTGGCAAGGAGGAGGACTGACTGTGGGACCGGTAATTTGTTCCACAGTCAAGCTGAAAATGGTGTCTCTTGAATTGCATTCAAGTTGTAGTTTCAACAGTGCAAATAAAGATGTCAAGAACATATTAACACACAACTGGGTTAGATACATCAAAAATAGAGGGGTTAGATGAAAAATTGGGTCAGACTCGCACTATACCGTACAAAAAAAGAATACATTTAAAAGAACAAATTTGACAGTACATGTAACAGTTAAGGGGGAAAACTTGGTTGCAAAAGGAATGTTTACATGTAGCACTTGCAGCCAATGTAGGTTCATATTTGGAGGTTCTACTATTACAGTGGGTAATTACCCAAGATCTATTTACCCGTATGGGAAATTTAATTGCAACATCCCGGGGGTAGTTTATTTATTATAAAATGTAGCAACATGACTGTGCAGTTAGAAAAAAAAAGGACATGAATAATGCTTTTTACAAGCCGACTAAATTGTATGAAAAATTCAGAAAGTTTTTGCTTTTTATAATGAAGAAAGTACCACGCTATGAAAGGGGAGGAGATTAGCGATCCTTTATAGAGAGACAGAAATATACCCAGGAATTAACAGCAGCATTCCCATTACAAGTTTATTAGTCCACAAAAGGTCCAATATTTAGATTTTAACTACTCAATAAATGTACTGATCATGTAGTGTAGCCAAGAGTTTTTAATCTGAGGAAGTCTGCAATAAACAAGTGGATGAAAGCGTTTTTCTTACCTGGAGCTATTGAGTTTTTTTTTTTTTTTTTTTTTGCATGATCCAAAACAATGAAAACATGAGGGGGGGATCACTTAAACAGTTTATAATGATGCCAATGTATTTCAGGTTACCAGGACCAGGAGAAGTATCCAGTCAAGGATGCTTACCTGCCCCAGCTATGCCATCAAATCTGAATGCACTATTTATACAGAATGTGAGAACAAAGCGAATGAGAAATGAATAGGACTGCTGACCACTAGCTACAGATCAATAATCTTAATCATAGGAAGAATAAGTTCCATTTTTTGGAACTTGGAGGTCTGGATGGGGCATATTACATGGCTAATGTTACTGGAATACATAATGGCTACTTTGCCTATCCCTTTGTGATTTCAGTCATTTCTAAGGATATTACAGCCTGAGGACAGGATTTATAGTCAAAATGTGTCCTAAGTCATGACCTCACAAACTAAATACTATTTGAGACATGCTGCACAATCAAGTCTGAGTTTGTTACTAGTACAATGAGCATTTGGAGGTATGACTTTCAAGCTTGTGAAGTTATTTCAATATGATGCACTGAGGTCACACAGGATCAGATTATCTTGTGAGGGGATACAGACAATCACATGACCTAAAGGTAAGGAAGCAGTATGAGAAAGTAGCAAGGATGATGGGTGGCATACTATAATATACAAAAGCAGTATCTCCAGTAGACAGAAAAGAAAATAAATAGATTATCCTTCTTTAGAGACAGCTGGCATATCCCAATCTGAAGTACTGAGTACAGCCAAACAGTTCTCAGTGTAAAGACAGAGAAAGTACAGACATTTCTAAGGACAACAGCAAAAACTGCAAATGGTCTGCATCAGAGGCCTGAGAGAGACCAGTACAGACAGACTAGAAGACTGGAACATGTACATTCTTAGGAGTGGAAGATGGGACTGGGGTGGATATAACAAATTATCACATATTAAGAAAATTCAAAGGCTGCAACTAAGTATCATATGTGAAAAAAATAAGCAATTTAAGAATACAATGGAAGTGGCACAGAGAAGGTACAAGGAAGTATTGTTTCACAGAAAAGGGTGTTGAATTAATTTACTGTTTTTTAAACCTGGTACTTTTTTAGGGTGACTGTTACACTCATTCAAGAATGTATGAAGAATACATGCAAAACATTTAGTTTTACAGCACTCCTTTTATGGCTGGTCTAAGTTATCAGACAGGTAGGGCCTACATCTTACTCAACAAAAAGAAGCATAGTCACAGGGTCCTTGCCAGATATCATTATTTAGTGTGCACCTTCAAGCTACATAAAATCAGCAAAATTGCACAATACCTACTCCTCATGTAAACTGTTATAGGAAGTGTACTTTACACTACCTGTATAACTATTACAATGAAGTGTTTACTCCTCAAGAAGCACTTCCTATTGAACCATAACTGCAAGCTGCATCATTGGTACCTCCCTTTAACCCCCGCCAAGTTCATTTTAAGGAAAATTGTTAAGGCAAAACTATCGCTTTGCAAGACCATTAATGGACAATAGTCTGCATATATAGTTACAACATTTAATGTTAACAGTACAAATATAAAATAATGCTGGCAAAGCTCTCAGTTCCATGCCCCTAAATGGTAATAATGTTTCTTATACAACCAAGGCTTTTCTTTTAAAAGGAAAATAATTTCAACAAATAGTAAGCAGAGCAATTTTATTTGACAGCATCACTGATAACTCATTAAGATACCTGGATAGTAAAAGCAGGGTTTGGATACTGGTTAAGAGAAGTAAAAGTAATCAAATGTTATAGCTAGAGAGTACTTACCCAACAGTAACTAAGTCAGTCTTATCAGGAATTACTTCAGGATCTGGGCAGTCAACTTCAGTGCATTTCAATGCATCAACACTGAAAGTGGGGGAAAAAGGAAACAAAGATTTACTTATAACAACACAATAACAAATCATAGCACATTCCAACTAAGCCCAAAGTACATTTTTGCATCACAGCAACAACTCGCATTAGTTCAGATTAACTAGGAAATCAGTTCAACCCAGTCTACAGCTTTTCTGCTACTATTACTCAGACTCCAAGCATTTATCTCGTATGTCAAAGGATTTACAAGGCGTGACACAAACCGTTGTATCAAAAAGACAATGGCAGCACAGGTGACATTTTATACCTGATAAATCCAGAAAAGGATATCTCAGTGCAGTGGAACATTTTGAGACAGCTTCAAATCTTTTTGGAATATAAAATTAATGAAGATAAAAAAGGCTATAGCCGTAAATTATATACCCACACACAAACTGCTTCAGCAATACCCATATTTATGGGGAACATGATAAGATGAAGTATTTAGAAGTATGGACCAAAAAGGCTTCTGTTACTGCAGCTGAGGAAATGTGGGAAGAGACTAAACAAAAAATAATACAAAAAAAATGAAAAACTGTAAGCTCATGTTTATTGACATGGATAGTAAGACACAAGCAGTGACAATATTTTTAAGTCCCTTTGGTCTTGTATATGGGGTCAGGCATACTTGTATTAATCCAAGGAGAAGTTGTGCAGAATAATTAATAAAGAATTGAAGGCATTTATTTGGGAGGGAAAGAGGGCAACAGTGGTTCAAATCCTATATGCACAATAGACAGCAAGCTGTCCTTTGGGATAATAACCTATCCAAACATCTCCCTATTACCCTTGGTGTCCCACAGGGCTCTATCCTGGGACCTCTACTCTTCTCCATATTCATCAACGACCTTTCTACTAATCTACCTCTACCTACCTGCATACAATACGCAGATGACTCCACTTTGATTTGTAAAGCAACCACTTTATCTGAACTCCATGCCATCACCCAATCAGTATTCAACCAAGTAGAAAACTGGTTCCAACAACATCATCTCCTCCTTAACACCAAAAAAAACAAACTATTCCTATTTACTCCAACTAACAAATCCACCCCACTAGACTTCTCTATTACCTCTATCGATGGTACAATCATAGCTCCTGACCCAACTACAAAACTCTTAGGTGTATTGATTGACCACAACCTCAATTTTGACGCTCATATTAATGCCACCATCAAAACTGTAAACAGAAAACTTGGATCCTTATATAGGATAAAACCTTGTCTTACGCCAGAAGCCAGAACTACTATTGCCCAGACCCATCTGATCTCCACTCTTTTCTATGCCTCCCCAGTTTATACTAATCTTTCCAAAAGCAATCTAAACAAACTGTCTACTTCTTATAACAATATTGCAAGGTTTGCTAATGGGTCCTCATTTAGAACACATCACCGTCTAAACCTAAAACTTCTAGGATGGCTTGAACTAAATAACCAGCTAAAATTTCAACAACTCTCCATTACTCATAAAATACTATACCAGCCTAGTAATACTCCTATTCTCAGTAGCCTCATCTCCCCCTACACAAACCTTTCTAACCTTCGCTCAGCAAATAAACTACTGGTTACCACCCAGAAATCCCAAAACAAGGCAGGTGATTCTCTTTTCCCTAATTCTGTGGGGAAGATTTGGAACAAACTTCCCACTAAACTTACATCTCTTTCATCATTACCTCTCTTTAAAAATCAACTAAATATTCACTTAAAAACACAATGGCTTTGTCCTTGTACTAACCCTGACTAACCCCCCTCCCCACCATAACTTTTTCTATATATCTCCTCCTTAACCCACTTTGAAGTATTTAGCAATTTCATCACTCTTCCCCATCCTAGTATCTTATTCCCATCATGCTATCATTGAGCATGCTCCTTACTACATATTCCTTCCTCAGTGAACTGTTATCTTCCCACCTTGTACATAAACCAATCTATTTCTTTCACTATGACTATAATTACTTAATGTACTTATTCTATTATAATTATAATTTCTCCTACTTCCCTGTCCTCCATAATTTCTCCTACTTCCCTGTGTTACACACCTTTCATAACCTTTTTATATCATTTCAAAGGCACATTCATACCCATTATACTAACATTGAATGATCTATCTCTTTCCCTTGGTCATAATACTGTATTTTACCTTATTAAACCCAGTACTCAAAATCTGTACACTTTTAGTTCTGTATAACTTAAGTTGATGAAGAAATTCTTATTTACTTTACATATTGCATGTATCTTTTTTGTATTGTCTTGATTTTATCTAGTTTAAAAGTGGAGCTTTTCTCCCCGGGCCTCTACTGAAAATGGACATGTATCCAGTTAGACTAGCCCGGTCAACAAATGTAAAATAAATAAATATAAAATAAAATGTTGATCCCTCCAATAAAAAAGGTGTTTAGCTTTACCTGATTTGAAGAGAGATTTTAGAGCTACACAGTTAAGGCTCATATACATGACACAAGCAAAAGGTTATAATTCAAAGTCAGAAGGGATGATGATGAAGCAAAATATCCCAACTAGCATCCAAACCAAAGAGTAAAAAAGGTCACACAGACAAACCAATTGGTAAAACCTACAAGAAAAATTCTAGCCAAGCTAGAGTTTTCACTGTGTGATACCTTAAACCGATCTGGATGTTAGTTGGGATATTTTGCAGACACCTTAATGGTTGTGGACATCAGCGGGGTTATAGACTGTGTGTTTCTAAAGTATAGCCAAACATTCCACTTAATACTCAGTTGACGAGGTCATAAAAAAGCTGAAACATGCATGTCCAGAGCTAGTGGCATTTGGCTTTAATGGCCTGAATGTATACACACAGACTTAAGATAAAGTAAAAAGTCATGGACATTTGTAAGACACTTTGATGTCTTAAGGAGTCATCTGCATATATCTCAGAGGCCTCTATTACAAGAGGTTTAAAGTATCTCAAAGTGAAAACTCTAGCCTGACTAGGTTTTTCTTGGAGTTTTTACTGTGGAAATAAGAGTATGACGTCTGATTTTATTGGCTCCTGAGAACCTTCACATGATACCTGGCAAAGAGTACCAAGAAAATTGTGGTTGCCATCAGAACTAGACTTTTACACACAATGCAGCTATCACTTGCAGTAACAGAGGATTATGGACACTAATGGAGATTGTTTGCTCAGTCTGGAGAGAACACTTGCTGGGTTGGTTCATATATCCAGGTGACACTCTAAAATGGTATGTGCTTTTAGCAACTCCCACTGAGGCTTCCATGGTTTAGCAAAATCTGAAATGAGTGGAACAGTAGTACACGATCCCTGGCTCCTGTCAATGACTTTGTTGTATGTGCCAAAAGTCAGTCATCTTGATGAGAAAGACAGGTTCCCCTCAGCTTGAAGTAAGCTGCTATGGCCACTTTAAAATCTCATATACATCCTTGGGGCTGTGTTGAGATAAAATGGCAGAACCCTGAACTACTAATTTTTGGCTGATACTATGAACTGCAGGAATCACCTGGAGGCCTTGGCTATTTTTGTCTGAAGAGCACTGAGCTGAAATGCTGGCCTGAGGTCCTTTGTCTTTTCTGGGAACTAAAGGAATATGAAGTAAACTCCACAATTACTCTTGGATCACTTTGAATCCAACAAGATTGCTACTGCTCTTTTGCATTCTTTATCCTGATGGGACAACATGTTTATAAGGGATAGGGTGCAAATTTTGGAGGGAGAAAGAAATGGTATGGTGTAGCCTCAGGATACTATACGCTTGATTTGCTTGCCCAGACTGACTGCCTACCATATTGGGAGATGCAAATCCAACTGTTTCCAGAGACGGACAGATGGGCAAATAATCAGGTGTTCTGCAGTTGATTTTATCAGGAGTGGGACTGGAGAAGCCCTGATTCTATAGATCTCTGTCCCCACCGTGGTGCCCATTCTGATAACCAAAGCATTTGTTTAAATCATAAGGCTGCAGTAAAAAGAGGGCTATTAAACCATCCTAAACAGCAAGGCCTTTGCATTCTTATAGTTATGAGCACATATATTCTTGTGAGTGCAGAACCTGACCCCAGCTGCAGCATATGTCTGCAGCTTTTCCTTTATCTGTGGTCCCAACAATAATGAGCTGCAAAACAGTGCACTGCTTAAGGATACATTGAAGCTGCCTGCAAATGAATAATTCCTGAGCTAAGAGTGGCATCTAATACTGACACCTGACCTAACAGCCCATGCAGCTATATCTGCAGTACTATGCAGATATAGCTGCATGGAAATGGTGGAAACAACATGAAAAGCTGACACCTTGTAATCAAGCTTGTGTTGCACCCTCCCAGTTAGGCAACTATCTCAGTATCTCCACCAGGTAATACAGACATTTACCATGTGCATCACATAGTTAATGGCCACAACTGTTAAGGTGCCCGACATATAATTGTGCTTGCCAAATCAGTCCAAAGTTCAAGATACTTTGTTGGTGTGGGCAGAATCATTGGGCTCTTTCTTGAAGGCTGTAGCTACCACAGTGAAATTGGCTAAGGGCCTCTTTCTTCAAAACTGCCAATCCTTAGGATGTTGTAGAATCTGTCTGGTCTTCCTGCAAAGGGTTCTGCCACATCAGGCTCTGGACAAGGCCATTGCAAGAACAGCAAACTGATGTAGTCTTCAGGAGGAACCATCCAAGAATTTGTAGGAGAAGGAAAGCTTAATGCAGAAGCTCTTCTTCATAGGAGACTGGGTTGTGGGCCAAGAAATTCTCTAACACATAAGCACAAGATATCTCCAAACCTGGGGTCATGAGGAAGTGATTGTGGAAGAAACCACCTCCTTAACCAAAGAGGGTGGGGACTTTGCAGGGGAGTCAAAACACATCATCTTGCATCTCATCTTCCTGGGCATATTTGGAGAAGTATCACCAGACATGAAGGACATCCTAGACAGACACAGTTTCATCTCTGCAAGGATTTCCTTTCCTCTACCTTTCTGCTCCCACTGTCTTCATCATCTTCACCCTAGTGTCTTCAGTCAGTAGACATTACTGGCTGTAACCAACACTGGTGCTAAATCCTCTGGGGAATTTTCATATGCCAAGTACTAGCTTTGCACCAAGTCCTCTCTCTGGGCTATCAACATCACCCACAGAGTGAACAGCACCAAGAACACTTGATACCACCTCCCTCAATAACAAAGTCAATACCAGTGCTGAAATGGGCTTTAGTACACTGGTCTCCAACAGTTGAACAGAGGCCATTGTCACCAAAACCGGTGCTGAGCAAGTGGCAGCAAGAAAATGAACCCTAACTTTTGTTGACAAAGTTACCGCCACAAGAGAAATCTGTGTCAAAACAGAATTCAGAAGATGGATTATCAACTCCAAACCTCAATGTGTCAAAAACAGGGTGTAGAGAAGAGAAAAATGAACTGGAAAGAACAGTACTTGATCAATATCCTCACCATCTTTTCTCAGTCAACTTGTACAAACAGATTGAGGAGAGACCTAAAAAATCTGACTGAGGCGATTGAAGGTCTGGTATCCAAATATTTAGGCAATTCATGTTTGTAACTTAAACATTTTTCTTCTTGGATGAGGAAAGTACAGTTGTGCACACTTACCATAAATGTAGATGTTCGAGCGTATTCACTGTTGCAGTCATCATACTTGGGTTATCTACCTGCAGGTAGCCCTCAGTCGGCCTGAATACCAGAGATTTAGTATTTCTGTGTCGGTTGTTGTCACTACAGGACTGACGTCAGGTCGTCAGGGGTATAAAAACAGGCAGCCGCCATTACATCAGTTTTTCTTGCCCCAAATGTCAGGAGCCCCCAAATAGGGAGCTAAGTTATGGTGGGGAAAACACCACCAGTAAAAAGTAAATACCACTACCAATAGTAATAGCCATAGAGAGAGAGAGAGAGAGAGAGAAACGAGGGGGCTTGAGGGAGGGAAAGCAGGACAGCAACACTGAATACACTCGAACATCTACATTTATGGTAAGTGTACACAACTGTACTATGTTCTTCGTGTTTCACTGTTGCAGTCATCACACTTGGGTGGATTCCCAAAGCTGAGGAATGGTGGAGGCAGTCAAGAGGAGTTAGGGATGGCTAGTACACCTTGCAAGACTGCTGTAGCAAAACCTGCCCTGGATTTGGAAAAGATAGGCAAGTGGTAATGCTTGGTGAAGGTGTGTATAGAACTCCAGGTAGCAGCCTCCAAGATGTCCCTGGTAGGGACTCCCCTGAGAAATGCTGTAGAGGTAGATGTAGCCCTAGTGGAATGTGTTCTGACCCCCTGAGGGGTTGGCTTTCCATGGTGCTTGTAGCAGAAATGGATGAAGTGTGCTATCCATTTGGAAATGGTTTGTTTTGAAATGGCCTTGCCCTCTGCCCCATTGCAAAGTAACTGGTCAGATTTTCTGAAGGGCTTAGTCCTGTCAAGGTAGAATCTGAGCTGTCTGTGCACATCCAAAGAGTGCAGGATCCTTTCCCCTTTATTTTGAGGATTAGGGAAGAAGGTTGGCAAATGGATGGATTGGTTGAGAGCCACACTGGACAGCACTTTAGGCATAAAGGAAGGATTAGTCCTGAGGGAAACCCTGTCAGCATGGAAAATAATGAAGGGTTCCACAGCCATCAGTGCTTGTAGCTCAGACACTCTTCTAGCTGAAGTGATGTCTAGAAGCAAGGCTATTTTCCAAGAGAGGAATTTTAACTCTGCTGAAGTAGCCGGTTCAAAGAGGGGGAAGCATGAGCTTTTTCAGTACAAGGTTAAGGTCCCAAGCAGGTGTGGGTGCTCTCCTTGGTGGCCTTAAGTTGTTTGCCCCTCTCAGGAACTGTTTGATGAGAGAGTGAGAGAATAGAGGTAGCTCAGTGTTGTAATAAGCCGAGATGGCAGAGGCATGGATCTTAATGGAGGAGAAGAATAGGCCTCTGTGGAGTAGTTCAGCTAGCTAATCCAGGATTAGGGGTAAGGAGGGCAGTGCTGTGTTCTCTCCTTCAGACTGAATCCAGGAACAATACCTTTTCCACTTATCAGCATAGGATTTCCTTGTACTGGGCCTTCTGGCTTCAAGAATAACGTCCAGCACCTGTTTGCTTAGGGTTGCTGGTGAAGAATTCAAGGAATAATACAGGCTGCAAGATTTAGGGTTTGCAATTGTGGATGCAAAATTTGTCCCTCCTGCTGAGAGAGCAGGGTAGGGGTCTGTTGTAGGCGCCAGGGTGGCATCATTAATACTCTTGTGAGAAGGGGCAGAGGGGGAAAGGCGTAGACTGACAACTTTTCCCATAGAAAGGATAGGGCATTCACTTTCCAGACCCTGCTATGAGGATTCCTGGTGTAGAATTTGTTGAGCTGATGGTTGTAGGGGAAGGCAAAGAGATCCACCTCTGGGGTCCCCCATTTCTGAATCAGAAGGTTGAAGATGCTGGGCTCCAATTTCCACTCGTGTGGGTCTAAGGGATTTCTGCTCAAGTCGTCTGTCAGTGAGTTTTGCTTGCTTGGCAGGAACTGAGCTTGTAGATGGACTTGGATGTCCAAGGCAGTGTTCCACAAGACCATGGCTAACCTGCAGAGTGGGTAGGAATGGGTTCCCCTCTGCTTGTTGATGTACCACATAACTGTGGTGTTGTCTGTTTTTATTAGCAGTTGTCCTGGAAAGAGTAGGGATCTGAAAGCTGTCAGGGCATTCTGTACAGCTAGCATCTCTTTCTGGTTGATGTGCAGATGAATCTGACTTGGGCTCCAGAGGTCCTGAATACATTTGCCAGCCATGAGAGTCCCCCAGGCATAGTCTGATGCGTCTGTGGTCAGGGTTTGGGTGGCGTGGGGTAGTGAATGTCAGTCCCCTGTTGTGGTTACATGCTTCTGCCCACCAAAAGAACTCTGTCCTTAGACAGGGTATGATAGGAATGACTGTTTCCAGGTTCTGAGAATGTTGGCACCAAAGACTTAAGTACCACTAACATTTCCTCATATGAAGTCTTGCATATGGAATTAGCAGTATACATGAGACCATGAATCCTAGGGCTTACAGTATTTTTCTTGCAGATAGCTGGGTTCTGGTGGCCATTTGTTTGAAGTAATCTGTCAGATAGACTTGCTTTTCTGAAGTGAGGAATGCCATCTGGGAAGCTGTGTCCAAGCTTGCTCCCAGGAATACAATCTTTTGACTGGGTACCAGTTGTAATTTATTTTCATTGATGGTGTACCCCAAGGAAGTGAGAAGGGCTTTTTACAAATGCCAGGTGCTGAAGCAGCAATTCCTAACTGTCCGCCTGAATCAGGCAGTCATCCAAATAAGGGAAAATTTGGATATTTCTCTGCCTGCAGTATGCAATGGCTGGAGCCAGGCATTTTGTGAATACCCTGGGTGCAGTAGATAAGCCAAAGGGAAGTGCAGAGAACTGATAATGCAAAGATCCTGCCCTGAAATGTAGATACTTCCTGCATGACTCCCTTATGGAGATGTGCAGACAGGCTTTTCTTTTTTTTAAGTCTAGGGTGACTAACCAGGCATCCTTGGCTAACATAGGAAGAAGTTGTTGCAGGGTAAGCATTTTGAATTTTGGTACCACTAGAAAGGTGTTGAGAATTGAAAGATCCAGGACTGGGCACCAATAGCCCTCTTTCCTGGGTACCAGAAAGAGTCTGGAGTAGAATCCTTGACCCCTCTGTTCTACTGGAACAGGATGAATAGCTCTGATATTGAGCAGGAAAGTACTTGGTTTTGAGCCTCTACCCACTGGTTTGGAGGAAGGTCTGGAAACCTGCTTGGGGTTGGCAGAGAATGGAAATAAAATTTGTACCCCTGGGATACAATGTTGAGAACCCATCGATCCTGGGTGATGGACATCCAGTTGTTTTGCATGAAGGGCAAGTTTTCCTCCTAGGGGCACAAGTAGTTGGGCAGGGCAGGGAAGTGCAGTGAATAAGTCATTGTGAGATTTTTCCGTAAGGAGGTGGCTTACCACTCCCTGCTTTAGGGGTGTGGGCACTTCATTGCTTAGATCTATGCATACCCTGAGACTGTAGTCTGGGTGGTCTGTTTCCCCTGGGTCTTGTTTGGGAAGGCCAGGAGGGGGCTGGAAAGGACTAGTGTTTTGAAGGGCAATGCCTACTGAATCTAGGGGGTTGCACTTGTAAGAATTCTTTAACAGTCTGCATAGATTTAGCTTTTTCTTCCATCTTTTTAAGAACCTCTTCTGCTTTGGTGCCAAACAGAGTCCTTATTCAAAAGAGCATCTAGTAATTTAGATTTGACATGATCTGGCAAGGTCTTCTCCTTCAGCCAAGCATGTCTTCTCAGTACAGAGCCAGTGTGACTGCTGCCCTGCAAGATGCTTCTAGGGCAACAAAGCCACACTGCAAAGTATGCTTACTTACTTGGTTTGCAGAGTACATAAGCTCCTGCAATTCTTTATTTTCTGCACAGTTTGGAAAAGTTACTTTTTGTTTAATAAGTTCCATAATATGTTGCTGGTACTTCAGCATATGAAGCTGGTAATTCAAAGCCCTGATAGCAAGAGTTGTAGAGGTATATACCTTCTTACCCCATCTGTCCAAAGCTCTGGGATCCCTGTCCGAAGGGGTGGGATTCTTGGCTGTAGTAGCCTTGATATTGGGAAATGATCTCTGGGTCAGCAGTAGGATTCTTGAACAGAAACTTGTGAGCATCAGGTACTCTGTAGTACCTGTCTGGTTTCCTAGGAGCAGGAGGTAAAGTGTCAGGAGTAAGACTGGATTCCATGAAAACATCATCCACAACATCCAGGACAGGGGGTATAGCTAAAGGCCTGTGCTGAGGCAACTCTAAAAATTCTCCGAGTCTCTTTTTGGACTGAGGATAGACTTGGCATTCCCAATGGAAATGCTGTCTTAAAGTATGCAAGGTTTCACCAAAAGAAAAATCCTCTGGAGGGGAGGAAGAGGGAATGGAATACTCTGCATCTGAATCCTCATAGGCAGGTATGTCAGAGTCATCGGACTCCCGTTCTGTAGGACCTGAAGGGGACTGGGTTCTTTGTCTCTTTGCAGGGGAAGGCTGACTTCCCCTAATCAGCGTAATAAGGTCTTCAGCCATTATAAGCATTTGTTTTTGTGGCATGGAGGCCTGAGCATGCGCTTTGGTCATCGGTTTTCTAGGTGTAGTGAGTACTCTGGGCCTAAGAAACTCGGTAGTTTTGGTTAGAAATTAAGTTGTCAGTTTAATTCAAACATCAGTAGAGCGAAGAACTGCATCAGAAGCCGGTGCCTGCACAGCGGCTCCAGACCCATCCAAGGCACAGACATCTGCAGGTTCCAAATGTCAAAGCATATCACGGCTTACCGGACTCTGAATGGGTCTCAGCAGAGGCCTGCAAATCCACTGAAGCAAGCATCAGAGGCTGCAAAGGTGCCTCACTGAGTACCGGCAGACTGGCAACTAGCTTAACGGAAGCTCCGTCGGCAGTTTTGGACCTAAGCGTCTGTGTCTGTCTTTATCCTTACGTTTTTCAGAAAATCTGTAGTCGGATGGCTTACCGAAGCCATTTCAGAATACGGAGATAGACAGCAAAACAATTTAGCGACAAAGACAGCCTGAGGATGAATGGTTTGGGCATTAAACAAGGCACAAAACTGATGGCGAGGGACGTCGTGGTCTGGGCCTAAACAGGTGACAAAGTAAGAATGAAAATTTCTGTGAGGTATTTGCTTTCCACAGACAAGACAATTGTTAACTTTTTCTGACATCGGTTAGAGCAAGAAAAAGGATCCCCAATGGGGTACTTAGCTTTAGAAGACTTCAGGATTATTCAGTTCGAAAATGAAAAATTCAGGTAGCGGCCAACCAGCACTTACGAACTGCTTCTGCTTCAGGCTCCTCCTCGACAAGAAAGACTGATGTAATGGCATCGGCTGCCTGTTTTTATACCCCTGACGACTTGAACAGTCCTGGAGCGACAGCAACCAATGCAGAAATACTAAGTCTTTGGTATTCGGGCCGATTGAGGGCTACCTGCGGGCAGATAACCCAGTTGTGATGACTGCAACAGTAAAACACGAAGAACATCAGCCATGATGAATTCCTAACTGGGGAAATTCCCTGGGTAGATCTTTGTTCATGAGACTACATTTATTACAGACGTCCCTGAATGGGAGAGAGGAGGTTCCACTTCTAGGTACCTTAGACGTGGAAGCCCAGTCAATCTCCCTAAAATCAAATTTTTTTTTTGGTGTCTGCCAGATGATTCTGATCCTTCTGAATCAAAGCCCCTTCATGATCACTTTGTTTTTGTTTCCTGTAGGTTCCTAAAACCAAGCTTCTCTCAGATTTCCATCAGTTCCACTCTCAGGAACACAATGTAAAGGGCATGTGTGGGTGTTTTTCTTTTTTTTGGGGGGGGGGGTATAACCACGTCTTATACTTTCTAAAACCAGTATACTTGTCTTTACCCATTTTACTTAACCAATTTAAAGACAAAAAAGCCTATCAAAGAAAGGCTAAAACTAACAAATATCAAGACAGTGACAGAATAAACACAATCCAATCAAATCAGACCACAAATTACATGGAAAGCTCAAAAAATAAACTTGAAATGTCAAACTAACACTAATTGCTAGCAACATAATGGCAAAAACAATGCTCAATGTAAGGAAAAATAATTAGATCTCACCTGGCTCAAGGAGCCAAAGTGAAAAAAAAAGTACAAACACTCATTAAAATAGTGACAGAATGAAAGTCATGTTGTGAGACTAGTAGCATCTTGGCATGAAAGTTTTCCAAAGTGTCAAGCAAGATCTGAAGAGAAGGGAAGTGAGGTGCATTCAAGAAGACAGAGAAGAGTTCAACAGCCTGGAGGAGTTTTAAAGTTGGTGCCTGATTACTGTCCGTGGCTACCAGTTTTGAACCTGAAGAAGGACAGCATCATGCAAAACTTACCCATTACACTCTCCTGGTTTATCTCAGAAAGGGATAACTGATAACAAAAACAATTATGTCAGACAATAGGGCAATAAGAAAGTACCATCAATGAGGCTGATTACTCCCAGAACTTCTGTTATTTAGGGGGGGTATACGGACGTAACCTGATCCACTACTTAGGACTTGAAGTCTTGAAACTTGAAAATAAGAGTCTACAAAGTCTTCAGGTCTTATCTGTGTACAAATTTTATGGAAGGACATCTTAGAAGAGTAAGTGTTGGGTCCAATATGAGATAACAGATAAAGAAAAGAAAAAAACCCAAAATAGGTAAATGCAAAGTAGTAGCAAGTGGTAAACCAACGCAGGCAGTGTTTGCTGTCCAAGCACTTAATTTAATCTGCCGTTTCCGTAGTCAGAGTAGATCACATTCATTCTGGTGGATGCATCATCAGATTACTCAATCAATCCAACTTATGCCATAGTAAAACGGTAGGTTAATCAAAAATGACAACTGTGAATAAACATGTCAGTTTAATAATTTGGGCTACCCATGCACTGACCTACAATAAAATAATAAGGACTAACACAAAGGGAGTAGCATGGAAAAGTTATCTCCTAAAAAGCAGATCCCTTAGGTAACACCAGATAGAACAGTAGTCATGCAAGAATAACTCCTCTTAATAACAAATTTATCACAGGTATACATTATATAATAGCCACCCAGAAAAGGGATTTAATACCCCCTGGGGGTGGGTCACAAGGAAATAAAGAAAACAGAGCACTGAAAAATTAACAAAAAATGGTGTCTACTACTAACTTATCCAAATATATGTTGATCAGACAGCAATACGCTTGAAAATGATCTTTCTATATTGCAGGTGAAAGCTTTAAGAGGATAAAAAAAACATCATTGTTAGTCTCTATGGAGTGCTAGAAGACGGCCAACTGATGGCTATTGCAAGGGGAGAAAAAAACAAAAAAACCCATCTTTAATGTTGAAGCTTTGTTACTTCTGTGGAAGATTATGCTGTATTTCTAATTTATTATATTTTTCCGTTTTTTTCCATTGGTTTTCATTAACGTTGCTGCGGGTTTTTCTTCATTTTAGTCATTTTAAAAGTTCTTGTTTTTCTATCTAGTTTGTTCGATTACCCTGTTCGAATTTACTTTAAACTAACTGTAGTGCAGTTTTACATTACGAAAGCCTGGGACTGCATTTGTAGTGGGAGAAGAATGTGGCCTAGTCTGTCTGAGATGAAAATCATACAAAAAGGGTTTAAGTGAGACTGCTTGACCAGTCAGAGGGCTATTTGCTTTGTTTAATCAGTTTTCTCTTCCTCTGTGCATTTAACGTGTTTGCACAGTACTGATCATCATGCAGTAACAATTAGCTGTGCTCTGTATATACATAGAAACACAGAACTGAAATTTTCCATATAAAACCACCCCTGAAATTTCCACAGTACTTAGTTTTGCAAAGAGCAACTAGTTTGAGCACTGAACTGCCACCCCCCCCATCCCGTTTAGTCGTAGATACTCATTGTTGTCTACACTATGACAGCAACCAATGTAGCCAGCTATAAATTCCCTCTTGTTCCACCTCCTTTTAGAACAAGAAATAGGTATCTGTAGTCATGGACATGCACGTCCCTGCTACCTCTGCAGCCAACCTGGTGAATATGAGCATCCTGAGGCAATATAGCAATTGTCTCATGTTTACTGATGACCACTTAATACTTAAACAAACTGATACGAGTGTGACAGATGTAGTTATTAAAATGTTCCTGGAGGCAAGCCTCTCACATACAAGCACTTATAACAACAGGTTATTGGTAAGACACAGACACACACACACACACACAGACACACACACAGTGTGGACCACACAAATAGACCCACACATGACGAAGCTTTGAAATTTAATCTCCTTAAACCACAAAGAACTACCAGACATTGCACAAACAAAAGTATCCTCAGCAACCTCAAGAGCATTTCACACAAATCAACACCAAACATGGCACATACAGCCACAACCCACAGTGTTTCAGCTTTTAAATCCATAATGCACTCCACCACACAACCCAATACTTGGTCATAGTACACTCCATTCTGAGACACAATGATGTTCCACTCACCAGAGTCATGGTCAGCTGTCTGTCAGGTGCCAGGATCCATCAGATCTTGCAGGCTCTTAGGTTACTGAACCATAAGTACCCATATGACTTAGTTACAGTCCACGTAGGAATAAACAACCACATATGTACTCTTCCCTGGACTAAATGAAGAAAGACATAACAGGGCTCTTACACTGTGTCCCCCAGGCTGGTATGAGCCTAGCAATGAGCAGCATTCTACATTCTCCAATGATGACATTACAATAAGAACAGAAAATAACTTACTTTAACAATTAGCTTAGAGTATGGTGTCATTCAAACAGGGTACAATATTTGTCAGTCTGGGAGTACACACTGCTTTGTCACGAATGTTCTGCACCTGTAACCTATGGGATTTCAAATATTGGCTAAAACCTTGTCCACCCCCATACTGCCTATTTATCAGTTTGGCTCTGTCTCAAAAAAGTACAGTTGTGTACACTTACCATAAATGTAGATGTTCGAGTGTATTCACTGTTGCAGTCATCACATTTGGGTTACCTGCCTGCAGGTAACCCTCAGCCGGCCTGAATACCAGAGTCTTGGGATTTTTGCGTCAGATGCGGTCGCTTCTTCCATGATGTCAGATCGTCAGGGGTATAAAACATGCAGCTGATGCCATTACATCAGTTTTTCTTGTCCCAGATGTCAGGTGCCCCCAAAATAGGAAGCAATTACATGGTATATAATACCCCCAGCAAAAAACAAATACCAATGATATACGATATGGCAGACAAAAAAGATAGGATACAAGTCAAGAGAAGTCAGGGGGGCTGGAGGGAGGGTAACCAGGACTGCAACAGTGAATACACTCAAACATCTACATTTATGGTAAGTGTACACAACTGTAGTATGTTCTTTGTGTTTTACTGTTGCAGTCATCACATTTGGGTCGATTCCCAAAGCTAAGGAAGGGTGGAGGTAGTTATGAAGCATTAGGGCTGGCAATCAGGCCCTGTAAGACTGCTGTGGCAATCCAGTTCTGGATTTAGAAAATATAGGCAAGTTGTAGTGCTTGGTGAAAGTGTGCACAGAGCTCCAGGATGTCCCTGGTAAGGACTCCCCTGAGAAATGCTGTAGAGGTAGATGTAGCCCAAGTGGAATGAGTTCTGATCCCCTGTGGGGTAGATGTAGCCCAAGTGGAATGAGTTCTGATCCCCTGAGGGGTAGGTTTCCCATGGTGCTTGTAGCAGAAATGGATGCAGTGTACTATCCATTTAGAAATGGTTTTCTTTGAAATGGCCTTGCCCTCTGCCCCTGCAGCAAAGCTAGCAGCTGGTCAGATTTTCTGAGAAGCTTAGTCCTGTCCAGATAGAACCTAAGCTGCCTGTGCTCGTCCAGGGAATTCAGGATTTTTTCCCCTTTATTCTGAGGATTAGGAAAAAGGGTTGGCAAATGAATGGACTGGTTTAATGCCACACTACACATCACCTTGGACATAAAAGGTGGGTTAGTCCTGAGGGAAACCCTGTCTGCATGGAAGATAATGAAGGATTCCACTGCCATAAGGGCCTGCAATTCAGAAACTCTTCTTGCTGAAGTGATGGCTAGAAGTAAAGCTGTTTTCCATGAGAGGAATTTTAACTCTGCTGTGGTCACAGGTTCAAAGAGCGGAAGTGTGAGCTTTTCTAATACAAAGTTAAGGTCCCAAGCTGGAGTGGGAGCTCTCTGAGGGGGGGGGGGTCTTCAATTTTTGGCTCCTCTCAGGAACTGTTTTACCAGAGGATGAGAGAAGAGGGGTGGCTCAGTATTATAATGAGCTGAGATGGCAGAGGCATGAATCTTAATTGATTGAAGAGCAGGATAGGCCTTTGTGGAACATTTCTGTTAAGTAATCTAGTATATGAGGTAAGCTAGGCACAGCTGTGCCCATTCCCTGAGACTGACTCCAGGAAAACTATCTATTCCATTTTTATGAATAGGATTTTCTAGTCCTAGGCCTCCTTGCTCAGGAATGACATTCAGCACCTGCATACTGAGGGTTGCTGGTGTTGAATTCAGGGGATTGGCCAGGCTGCAAGGTTCAGGGTCTGTAGGTGAGGGTGCAGAATCTGGCCCGCCTGCTGGGACACCAGGGAAGGAGTCTGAAGCAGTTACCATGGTTGTAGCACTGTCATACTGCACAAGAGAGGGTACCAGTGCTGGTGTGGCCAGTCTGCCCCAATCAGGATTGTCCTTGGCTTGTCCTGTTTGATTTTTAGTAGAACCTTCGAGAGGAGTGGCAGAGGGGGAAAGGCATAGACTGAGAGGCTTTCCCAGGTGAAGGACATGGCACCCACTTTCCAAGCTTGGCTGTGGGGAGTTCTGGTGCAATACTTGCTCAATTGATAGTTCTGAGGGGAAGCAAAAAGGTACACCTGTGGTGTTCCCCCACCTGTTCCTCAAAAGCTTGAATATTTTGGGTTCCAGTTTCCACTCGTGTGGGTCCATGAGATTTCTGCTTAAGTCGTCTGCCAGAGAATATAGTTTGCCTGGCAGGAACTGAGCTTGTTAAGTGCACTTGGTTTCTCAAGGCTGTGCTCCACAGAGCCATGGCTAGTCTGCAGAGTGGGTAGGAATGGGATCCCCCCTGCCTGTTATGTACCAAATAACTGGGGTGTTGTCTGTGTTTAGCAATAGTTGTCCTGGAAGAATAAGGCCTTTGAAGGCTGTCAGAGCATTCGGTACAGGTAACATTTCTTTCTGACTGATATGCAGGTGCATTTGGTTTGGGATCCATTTGCCCTGAATGCACTGCCCTGCCATGTGAGCCCCCCCCCCCCATGCATAGTCTGATGCGTCTGTTAGGGTTTGGGTGGCAGAGGGTAGAGTGAAAGGGAGTCCCTTGTTGTGGTTGCAGGCCTCTGCCCACCAAAGGGACTCTGTCCTTAGGCAAGGAATTATAGGAATTATTGTTTCCAGGTCCTGAGAATGTTAACGCCAGAGACTTTTTAGGTACCATTGAAGTTCCCTCATATGCAGTCTTGCATATGGAATTAGTAGAATGCAAGAGGCCATGAACCCTAGGGCTTGCAGTATTTTTCTTGCAGATAGCCCGGTTTTGGTGTCCAGTAGACTGAAATAGTTTGTCAAATAAATTTGTTTGTCTGGAGTGAGGAATGCCATCTGGGAAGTTGTATTCAAGCTTGTTCCCAGGAATACAATCTGTTGGATGGGTACCAACTGTGATTTCTTTTCGTTGATGGTGTACCCCAGTGAAGTTAAAAGTCTCTTTACAAATGCCAGGTGCTAAAGTAGCAATTCCTGACTGTCCGCCTGAATCAGGCAATCGTCCAAGTATGAGTAAATTTGAATTCCTCTCTGCCTGCAATATGCAATGGCTGGAGCTAGGCACTTTGTGAATACCCTGGACGCAGTAGATAAGTCAAAGGGAAGTGCAGAGAAAGTACAGTTGTGTACACTTACCATAAATGTAGATGTTAGAGTGTACTTACTGTTGCAGTCATTACATTTGGGTAATCCTGCTTGCAGGTTGCCCACAGCCGGCCTGAATTCCGAAGTCTTGGGTCCTGCGTCGGCTGCTGTCGCCCTTTCCCTGACGTCAGGTCGTCAGGGGTATAAAAGAAGCAGCCAACATCATTTTCTTCAGTTTTTCTTGCCCCAGATGTCAGATGCCCCCCAAAAAGGGTAGCCAAACTTTATATATATATATTCAGAAATGCATCAATATAAATTTTACCTTCATCTATAAGCAAATACACCACATAGGTAGTATAAATCAGAGAAGGAAAGATAAGATCCAAAAGTGAAAAGGGGGAAGGCGGATGGGTAACCTGGACTGCAACAGTGAATACACTCGAACATCTACATTTATGGTAAGTGTACACAACTGTACTATGTTCTTCGTGTTTCACTGTTGCAGTCATTACATTTGGGTGGAGTCCCAAAGCTATGGTTGGGAGGCTGGAACTAGACAGCAGTAGGAGCGGCTATGAGGCCCTGCAGAACTGCAGTGGCAAAGCCTGCCCTGGATTTAGAGTAGATTGGCAGACGATAATGCTTTGTAAAGGTGTGCACTGAACTCCAAGTAGCCGCCTCCAAAATGTTTGTGTTTGGTACTCCTCTGAGAAAGGCTGCTGAGGTGGCTGCAGCTCTGGTGGAATGAGGCCTAATGCCCTTAGGCACTGGCTTGCCATGGTGTAAGTAGCAAAAACGAATGCAGTGGCCTAATCACTTAGAAATAATGTTATTTGAGATAGGCTTTCCTTGTGATCCTGCAGCATATGCCACTAGTAATTGCTCCGTCTTCCTGAAAGCTTTGGTTCTGTCCAAGTAGAATCTAAGCTGTCTGTGTACATCCAAAGAATGCAGAATTCTCTCCCCCTTGTTCTGTGGATTTGGGTAAAAGGTTGGCAGATGGATGGCTTGGTTAAGAGCCACACTGGACACTACTTTAGGCATAAATGTTGGGTTTGTCCTCAGGGAGACCCTGTCTGGATGAAAAATGATGAAAGGTTCCACAGCCATGAGTGCCTGTAGCTCTGAAACTCGTCTTACAGAAGTAATTGCTAAGAGCAGAGCTATTTTCCAAGATAAAAACTTCATATCAGCTGTAGCTGCTGGCTCAAAAGGAGGCAGGGTGAGCTTTTCCAAGACATAGTTGAGGTCCCATGCAGGTACTGGTAGTCTTCTTGGGGGCCTTACATTTTTGGCTCCTCCGAGGTACTGCCTTAATAAAGGGTGAGAAAAAAAAGTGGTGGCTTTGTATTGTAATGAGCCAAAATGGCAGAGGCATGAATTTTAATTGATGAAAAAGATAGGCCTTTGTCCAGCATTTAAGTATTGCAAAATCTGAGGAATATTTGGTACCGCTGTATCAGTTCCTTGTGCCTGGTTCCAGGCACAGAATCTCTTCCATTTTGCAGCATAAGACTTTCTAGTACTAGGCCTTCTGGCTTCCAGAATGACATCCATCACAGCTTTACTGAGAGGTGTTTTTTGTAGGACTACATTATCCGCCATGCTGCCAAGTTTAATGTCCTGAGTTGGCTGTGCATGATCTGATTGTTTTGCTGGGACAGTAGTAGAGGTATTTGAGGTAAGGTCCAAGCCGGGTATAGAGATAAGTTCCTTAGTATTGGATACCAGTACTGGCATGGCCAGTCTAGGGCAATCAGTATCATCTTTGGCTTCTCCTGTCTTACCTTTAGAAGCACCTTGGGGAGGAGAGGCAGTGGAGGAAAGGCATATACTGATAGGTTTTTCCAGCTGAAAGATAGGGTGTCCACTTTCCATGCTTGTCTGTGATAAGTCCTTGTGCAGAATCTTTTTAGTTGGTAATTGTGAGGGGAGGTAAATAGATCTATGTCCGGGCATCCCCATTTCCTTGTTATCATGCTGAAGACTTGCGGATCCAGCTTCCACTCGTGGGGATCCATGAGGTTTCTGCTTAGTTCATCTGCCAGAGTATTTTCCTTTCCTGGCAGGAATTGTGCCTGCAGATGTACTTGGTAAGTCAAAGCTGTCTCTCACAAGGTCATGGCTAGTCTGCAAAGGGGGTAAGAATGTGTGCCCCCCTGCTTGTTTATATACCACATGACCGTGGTGTTGTCTGTCTTTATCAGTAGTTGTCTCGGATGAAGTAGGTCCTTGAAGGCTGTCGGGGCATTTTGAACAGCTAACATATCTTTTTGATTGATATGTAGATGCATTTGGTTTGAGGACCATGTGCCCTGAATGCCTCTTCCTGCCATGTGGGCTCCCCAAGCATAATCTGATGCATCCGTTGTTAGTGTTTGCCTGGCTGGAGGTAATGTGAATGGCTGTCCCTTGTTTTGGTGACAAGCATTTGCCCACCATCGAAACTCCTGTTGCAGGCAGGGAATGAGAGTAATGACTGTTTCCAGGCTGTGGCAATGTTGAGTCCCAACACTTTTTAGGTGCCACTGAAGTTTCCTCATATGCAGTCTTGCATATGGAATTAGTAGGATGCAGGATGCCATGAAGCCCAAAGCCTGCAGAATTTTTCTTGCAGATAACTGGGCCTTTGTTGCCAACATTTTGAAATAGGTAGTTAGTTGCCTTTGTTTGTCTGGCGTGAGATAAGCCGTCTGGGCAGTTGTATTCAAGCTTGCACCCAGGAATGTTATCTCTTGTGAGGGTACTAGTTTTGATTTCTTTTTGTTGACTGTGTACCCTACGCAAGTTAGAAGTCTTTTCACAAACGCCAGATGTTGAAGAAGAATGTCCTTGTTCTCTGCTTGAATGAGACAGTCATCCAAGTAAGGATATATTTTTATTCCTCTGTCTGCAGAATGCGATTACTGGTGCCAGGCACTTTGTAAAGACCCTGGGCGCAGTAGATAAGCCAAAGGGCAGTGCAGAGAATTGGTAATGCATTGAACCAACCTTGAATCTTAGGTATTGTCTGCATGATTGTCTGATTGGAACATGCAGGTAATGCCTCTTTTAGGTCTAAAGTCACAAGCCAAGTATTCTTGCTCAACATGGGCAGAAGCTGCTGCAAAGTCAACATTTTGAATTTTGGAATATCCGGGAAAGTGTTCAGAATAGATAGGTCCAGTATCAGCCTCCAAGCCTTGTCCTTTCTGGGTACTAAGAACAGTCTTGAGTAAAATCCTTGTCCCTGCTCTTGCTCTGGTACTTGTTGAATGGCCACCATGTCCATGAGGGATGAGACTTGTTTTTGTGCCTCTGCCCATTGATTTTTTGGCAGATCTGGCCAGCCATTTGCCTTTGGCATAGTATGGAAAGGGAACTTGTATCCTTGCGACACTATGTGTAGAACCCACTTGTCCTGGGTTATGATGTGCCAAATTTGAGCAAAAAGTGCTAATTTCCCCCCCAAGGGTGCTGCCAAAAGAAAAGTGCTTGGTGCAGGCAGGGGGAAGTCAATGGGACTGTTTTCTGTATGTTTGTGATCTATCTTCTCCAGCTTTGGAGGTAGAAGCACCCCATTGTTTGGCCCTATAAGAACCTTGCGCCTGGAATCTGCCCCTAGGGTGTCTGGATCTACCCCTTTGAGGTCTGACACAGGAAAGGATCACTTTTTTGTAGGCCAGTGTCTACTAAACCTAAATGGCTGTACTTGTAAAAATTATTTTGACAGTTTGCATAGATTTAGCTTTACCACCAAAGTATCATGCTGTAAAGATGCATCTAGTAATTTAACTTTAACATGATCAGGCAGATTTTGTTTCTTAACCAAGCATGCCTCCTAATTGCAGAACCCATAACTGTGGCCCTGCAGGAGGCCTCCAAAGAATCAAAACCACATTGCAAAGTATGTTTTCCAACTTGTTCTGCTGCATACAATAAATCCTGCATTTCCCCATTTTCTGCGCGTTCAGAATTTAACATTTTCTGTTTAAGCAATCCCATGACATATTGCTGATACTTAAGCATACAAAATTGACAGTTTAAGGCCTTATAGCCAAAGTTGCAGATGTGTAAACTTTTTTTCCCCATCTATCCAGTGCCCTTGAATCTCTGTCAGAGGGGGTTGGGTTTTTTGCAGTGGAAGCCTTAACTCCCTTTGGACCCTGTGAAATAGTTTCTGGGTCAGCAGCAGGGTTTTTAAAAAGAAATTTGTGAGAGCCAGGAACCCTGTAATATCTGTCAGGCTTAACAGGAGCTGGGGTAAGGAGTCAGGGGTCAGACTAGACTCCGAAAACACATAGTCTACAATGTCTAACACAGGTGGAATAGCTAGAGGCCTCTTCTGAGGTAGTAAAAGGAAATCACGGAGCCTCTTTTTAGATTCCGAAAAATCTTGGCTCTCCCAGTGGAAATGCTCCCTCATGGTATGCAAGGTTTCCCCAAAGGAATAGTCCTCAGGAGGAGATGCTGATGGAATAGATTCTTCAGCATCAGAATCCTTATGGGGGGAAGAGAATATTCCTGATCAGAAGAAATAGAAACCTGATCTGAAGATTCATAGTCAGTGTCTTGCCTAGGCCTCTTATCAGGAGGGAGATGGGAACCCCTGATCAAGGTAATCAAGTCTTCGGCCATTTTGACCATCTGTTTTTTGGCCATAGAGACCTGTCCACGTGGCTCTTGAGTTTGTTTCCTTGCTTTAGAAGGTGCTTTAGTCTTTGCCTTTGATGCTGAAGTTGTTTTAATGTAAAGATGTTTAGGTCTGAATACACCCTCAGAAGCCGGTGCCTGCTCAGAGGCTCCGGACCCAAATGAGGGATTAATGTCCGAGACTCCAATACCCAGAGTATCCAGCTGCATGGCCGACTCCATGTGGGAGTCAGTAGCGGCCTGCGACTCTAAAGCAGCGGGCATCAGGGGCTGCGAAAATGCCTCACTGAGAACCGGCGACTGGCTTAGGAGAAGCTTCGTCGTCAGTTTTGGGCCTCGGTTGTTTTTCTTTTTTTTGTAAACTCCAGTAGTCGGCTACCCGACGACATTTCAGGATAATTAAACCAGCGTCCAAAAAAGTTTAAAGCAAAATCATACCGACGCTTAATAGTGCGTTGGTTAAATCTAGCACAAAACCGACAGCCAATAACGTTGTGATCAGGGCCAAGGCAAGGAATACAGTAAGAATGAAAATCCTTATGAGGTATTTGCTTTCCACAAGAAATACAATTATTAACTTTTTCTGACATCGGTCTGGAGCAAGAAAAAAGTTTCCCCAATGGGGTACTTAGCTTTACTGAAGACTTTGGATCTGAAACTCAAACACGAAAATCTCAGGAGTCTGCCGACCAGCACTTGTAAACTGCTTCTGCTTCGGGCACCGCACGGCAAGAAAGACTGAAGAAAATGGTGTTGGCTGCTTCTTTTATACCCCTGATGACCTGACGTCAGGGAAGGGGCGAAAGCAGCCGACGCAGGACCCAAGACTTTGGAATTCAGGCCAGCTGAGGGCAACCTGCAAGCAGGATTACCCAAATGTAATGACTGCAACAGTTAAACACTAAGAACATCTGATAGTGCGTAGAGCCTGCTCTGAAGCATAGGTATTTCATGAAAGATTCCCTTATGGGGATGTGCAGATAAGCTTCTTTTAAATGTAGGGTTGCTAGCCAGTAGTCCTTGGCTAGCATAGGAAGCAGCTGTTGGAGAGATATCATTTTGAATTTTGGATCCACCAAAAAGGTGTTCAGAATAGACAGATCCAGGATAGGATGCCAAGAGTTTTCTTTTCTGGGGACCAGAAACAGTCTGGAATAAAAACCTTGTAAACAAATAAACGTACTGAGCCTACAGGGCTAGAAACGTAATTTAATACACAAAAAATAAAACAAGGTAAGCGCTTTCACGACACCAAAGTCTCTACATCAGACAAGTTATCTCAGAATGGATCCATCTTTAAATATCCATTTAACAATCAGTTGACAAAATTAGCATAACAGAGTTAAAAACCTTGTAAGAAAATACAAATTACATCATGAATGTAGTAACATATTACATCATAATAACTTTAAAAAATGAAAAAAGTTTTATAAAAGCCTTTTAAAGAACTCTTTAAAAAAATATTTATTTTATGTATTATTTAAAAAAATAGATAAATGTATTACTAGAGATTATTTTATTTTATTTTTCTTATTTGTGTCTGAGGGAATGTGCCTTCAAGAAAGGTTTAACAGAAAATGCACTATTTAGACCTGGAAATTTATCAGCATTAAGCAAGAGAATCCATTTCTGCTCAGCTTCTTCTGTACAATTTTCCAGATCCCCCTCTAATGTCTACATCTATAACCTGTAATATGAGAAAAAACTTCATGTGTAGAATCATTACGTAGGACATGTACTTCTAAAGTATTATTCTCCTTCTTATTCTTAATGTCCCTAATGTGTTCAAGCACTCTGTTTTTAAACTGTCTGTTGGTTTTGCCTATATAATAAGCATGACATTTCTGACAAAAAGAAAAATAAACTAAACTGGCTGTTTTACAATCAGCGTAATAATTTAGTTTAAGAGTAAAATTCAACGAAGGGTGCATGTACGAAGAGCTGGTATAAATGTATTTACATGCTATACAATTCCTACAAGGAAAAGTCCCTACCCTAATTGATTCATATAACTTAGCATTAGGACCATTTCTATGACAAATATGTTGTTTAATGGATTTATTGTTCCTAAATGAAAATGACGGTACATTACCAACCGTATTTACCAATTCTGTGGCATCATAAAACATTCTCCAGTTCTTCTTTATGATGTCACAGAAGTCATTAATATCACTAGAATACTGAAGAGCAATTCTAAAAGTTTCTTTTGTAATAACTGGTGACTCAATAGTAGTATCTGCAACAGTCATATTTCTGAAGTATGGTTTACATTTATCCATTCTATGAGACCAAGCTTCCTCTATAGCAGTATCTACTTCTCTCTCAGAGTAGCCTCTGTCCAAAAATTCTTGTTTCAATTGTATAAGGGATGCATGTGCATCTACAACATTGCTATGTAGCCTTAACACTCTATATATTTGCCCATTTAGCACATTCCGAGGAACGTGCCTTGGATGCATGCTATTTTTATGAAGGAGAGCATTCTTTCTAGTAGGTTTCCAGTTAATACTGCTAGATACTTGATTAAGTTCAGATTTTCTTAGTAAAACATCTAGGAACTCTATTTCAAATGTGGAGTATTTATAAGTAATACTTCAAAAGCTCAGTTTTGGCAGTGGTGGTGCTGCGGTAGCGCTGTCGCCTCACAATAAGACGCTGTCCGGTTCGATTCTGAGCTAGAGCGTCTTCTGCGTGGAGACATGCGTGAATTGGCATACCTTCGTTGAAGGTTGTACGTCAGGGCTGGTAACTCGGCATGTAAAAAATCAACTACCAATCATTAGCAGACCGGAGTTCCGCTGTGGTGACCCCTAACCGGGAAAAGCCGAAAGACACAACAACTTCAAAAACTCCGTTGTGCTGTGCATATAAGTGAACAATCACAGAGTTCGTCTATGCTCTCTTTCCATAACATAAAAATGTCATCCACAAAACGGATGTACCATATGATGTGTTCACTATATACATTGATCTCTGATAAAATGCACATTTATTCCCAGTGTAACAGAACCAAGTTGGCGTAGCTATTGGCACAAGCAGTGCCCATAGCCACGCCAACGTTTTGATGATAAAATCCCTGTTCAAATACACAGACATTGTTTTCTAGAACAATTTCCAGCAATGTACATATACGTATAATCTTACTGTTGGAAAAACAGTTCCTAATAGTCAGGAAATCTCTAATAGTATCAATCCCCCAGTCATTAGGAATGGTGGTAAAAAGGGATTCAATATCTAATGTAACAAACAAATAGTTATCATGCACAGTTGATAGTTGATTGTAAAGCCTCTCTAGGAATACTTTTGTGTCCTTCAAAATTGTTGGACATTGATCCAACAATGTGTGTAAATTATTCTCTATAAATATTGACACAGGTTCTGTGCACCAACCTGTGCCAGACACAATATGCCTCATAGGTGGAACATGCTTGTTCTTGTGAATTTTAGGCAAACCATAGATCCTAGGGATTAGAGAGTGTACAACATTAAAATATCTAAATAGTTCTTCATTTATAAGATCAGTCATCAATAGATCAAAAATCAGAAATGAAACCTTCTCCATTATACTACTGACAATTATCTTGGAGATATAAATGATGTGAATACATATCAACCTAAGCAATTTCATCTGACTTAAATACAGGTCTTTATCTAGAACAACAATTCCTCCACCTTTGTCAGCTGGTTTGATTGCTATGGAATGCATGTTCTTAAGTTCATTCAAAGCTGTAGAGTCTTGACTAGACATATTACAGAAACATGCCTTAGTGCCTTCACTAAACAATTTTCTAAAATAATTCTCACACATATTAACAAATGTTTGTACTACAGAGTGTGTGTTTGGTACAAATGTACCTGGCTTTCTAAAGGGAGTCGCCTCTTGCATATTCCCTTCATTATAAATAGTTTTTAAAGTCAGGTTTCTACCTAAAAGTCTAAGGTCTTTCAACATTTCTGCATGATCGGCTCGCTTCGCTGGGACAAACAACAGTCGCTTATTCAATAGAGCAATTTGATCAGGTGTTAACATAATAGAAGAGATATTGTGAATCAGACCTGTATTCAGAAATGTCTGAATCATGCAATCAGGCAATCATCCAAGTTTGGGTAAATCTGAATTCCTCTCTGCCTGCTATATGCAATGGCTGGCGCTAGGGCACTTTGTGAAAACCCTGGACGCAGTAGATAAGCCAAAGGGAAGTGCAGAGAACTGATAGCACGTAGAGCCTGCTCCGAAGCGTAGATATTTCCTGCAAGATTCCCTTATGGGGCTGTGCAGATAAGCTTCTTTTAAATGTAGGGTTGCTAGCCAGTAGTCCTTGGCTAGCATAGGAAGCAGCTGTTGGAGAGTTAGCATTTTGAATTTTGGAACCACCAAAAAGGTGTTCAGAATAGACAGATCCAGGATAGAACGCCAAGAGTTTTCTTTTCTGGGAACCAGAAACAGTCTGGAGTAAAAACCTTGTCTCCTTTGTTCTGCTGGAACAGGTTGAATAGCCTTGATACTGAGAAGAGAAAGTACTTGCTTTTGGGCCTCTGCCCACTGGTTTGTTGGGAGGTCTGGCCATCCGCTTATGGATGGGAGTGAGTAGAACTGGAATCTGTATCCCTGGGAAACGATGTTTAAGACCCATTTGTCTTGGGTAATGTATTGCCAGTTTTTGGCATGCACTGCAAGTTTCCTTCCTAAAGGTGCAAGTACTTGGGCAAGGCTTGGTGGAGTTAAGGATAGGTCATTGGGCAATTTTACCATAGGATGGAGGCTTACTACTCCCTGTTTTGGACGTGGGAGCACTCCATTGCTTAGATGTGTGCATAACCTGACACAGAAGTCTTGGTGGTCTGCTGCCCCTAGGCTTGGACTGAAAAGGCCTGGAAAAGACCATTTTTTTGAATGCCAATGCCTACAGAATCTAGGTGATTGTACTTGTAAGAAATCTTCAACAGTTTGTATAGATTTAGCTTTCTCCTCCATTCTTTTGAGGACTTCTTCTGCTTTATTACCCAACAGATGCTCTTGATGTAACGGTGCATCCAGCAATTTTGCTTTGACATAATCTGGGAAGTTCTGTTCCTTAAGCCAAGCATGTCTTCTAAGAACAGACCCAGTGACAGCAGCCCTGCAAGATGCTTCTAAAGCATCAAACCCACATTGAAAAGTATGTTTACCAACTTGGTTAGCAGAATGTATTAACTCTTGTAAATCTTTGTGTTGTGCACAATCAGGAATCAACAACATTTTTTTGTTTAATTAGCTCCATAATATGCTGCTGATGCTTTAACATATGAAACTGGCAATTTAAAGCCCTAATAGCAAGCGTAGCAGAGGTGCATACCTTTTTACCTCATCTGTCTAATGCCCTGGAATCCCTGTCCAAAGGGGTAGGATTTTTGGCAGTTGTAGCCTTAATGCCTTTAGGTCCCTGGGAAATGATCTCTGGATCCGCAGTAGGATCCCTAAAAAGGAATTTGCAGGAGTCAGGCACTCTATAGCACCTGTCAGGTTTCCTGGGAGCTGGAGGCAAGGTATCAGGGGGTAAGGTTAGATTCCAGGAAGACATCAGCTACAATTTCCAGGACGGGAGGGATAGCTAGAGACCTGTGCTGAGGCAAGCTTAAAAATCCCCAGAGTCTCTTTTTGGATTGGGAGTAGTCCTGGCTCTCCCAGCAGAAATGTTTTCTAAGGGTGTGCAGGGTTTCACCAAAGGAAAAATCTTCTGGAGGGGAAGCAGAGGGAATGGAATCCTCTGCATCAGAATCCTCATAGGTAGATAAGGGTATATCCTAGAAATCAGAAGGATCAGAGTAATCAGATTCCTGATCAGAAGGAAAATCAGTACTGGGTCTTTTTGAGGGGGAAGGCTGACTTCCCCTAATTAAAGTAATGAGGTCCTCAGACATTCTAATCATTTGTTTTTGTGGCATGTGGGCCTTAGAATGCGCTTTGGTCATCGGTTTCCTAGGCGTAGTGCGAACTTTAGGCCTGAGAAATTCGGTATTTTTGGTTTGAAAGGAAGTAGTCGGTTTAATATGAAAATTGCAAGGCCTGAAAACACCCTCAGAAGCCAGTGCCTGTACAGCGGCTCTGAACCCTTCCAAGGTAGAGACATCCACAAGTTCCATAGTCTAAGAAGCATCTTGTGGCATACCGGACTCCGAATGGGTCTCAGTAGAGGCCTGCGAATCTGTAGAAGCGGGTATCAGGGGCTGCAAAAGCACCTCATGGAGTACCGGTGGGACTGGCGACTAGCTTAACGTTAGCGTCGTCAGCAGCCTTGGACCTAAGTGGTCCGTTTCTGTCTTTATCTTTTCGTTTTTTCGGAAGATCAGTAGTCGGATGGCTTACCAAAGTCATTTCGGAGTACGGAGGGAATTTAGCTACAAAAATAGCCCGACGAAGAATAGTTCGGGCGTTAAACAAGGCACAAAACCGACAGTGAGGGACGTCGTGGTCTGGGCCTAAACAGGTGACGTAGTAAAAATGAAAATCTGTGAGGTATTTGCTTTCCACATGCAAGACAATTAATTTTTTTCTGACATTGCTTAGAGCAAGAAAAAAAGGATCCCCAAAGGGGTACTTATCTTTTACAAGACTTCAGGTCTGAAACTGGAGTCTGTCGACTGGCACTTGCGAACTGCTTCTGCTTCGGGTACCAGACGGCAAGAAAGACTGATGTAATGGTGTTGGCTGCATGTTTTATACCCCTAACATCATGGAAGAAGCGATAGCATCCGACGCAGAAATCCCAAGACTCTGGTATTCAGGCTGGCTGACTGCTACCTGTAGGCAGATAACACAAATGTGATGACTGCAACAGTGAAACATGAAGAACATCAGACATAGCATAGCTAAACCAGCCCAGGAAAATCCAAACAAACATGTGACTACTCAAATGTCAGGAGTCTAAAACTACACTCCTTGCAAGCTCTCTACTCCCTGAAGGATGTACACATTTGAACAGCTAGTGAGAGATATTTAAAGCTATGCAGAGCACCCTGGTAGTGCAGGGCTATAATGTCTACCACATTCAGACCACCTACTGCATAGGAAGGGACAAAAGGAGGAGGTACCTCTAAACAAACACAATTCAAGGCTTGTCCATCAACATGACGCAATTGTCTAAGGTAATTTGGATGTGCAGAAGTTCAAAGTCCTCTAAAATAATTCCTAAAAGTTTTAGGGTTAGCTGGTGTCCCTAATTTCTCCTTTACTTTCAAAGGCAACAACTCTGAAGTCTGACCTGACTAGTAAGGACATTACACTAGGGAGGATGCAACGTTCATCAATGTTTGTGAGGACAAGGTCATGGATGTTTGAGGCCTAAGTGGGCATACAGATCAACTGGTCCAATCTGTCTGCATTTCTAAAGTCCAGGAATCTCTGGGCCTGAATGTTAGGGGTCACATACTACTCCCAGTTTTTATCAGGGCAGTTAAAGTCACCCATAAGTATGGTGTTAGATTGAACAGAGAGCCTTCCCCAGTATATTTCAGTATGTATTACGGTTTTCCTGAGTCACAGAGGTAGCTTCCAAGAATAGGGCATGGCAAACTTCCTACTACTGATACCCTGGCAAAATTTCAAGCACCCCTCCTCCCCAAAACCATGAAAACACGTCTGTCTATGCAGAGTCATTCACAGAAACCCTATATAATCATATTGACAGCTGCTTGGAGACAGCTGCACCTACCCAGATTAAGTGCATAATCATCTAAAAAAAAAGCCATTCTGGAGGAATCCCAACATCAACAGGCTGTATAACAAAAGGAAGAAATGAATGCCTTTTTACCTCAAAATGTTGCCAAAATCAAAAGCAATCTTTTACTATAAAGTCAGCAAATAATACTGTCATTGAAACTGTAACTCACAGTAAACTACTAGGCATTATAATAGATGACAATCTGAAATATGACCAGCATATACTGCACACCAGAAAAGTACAGTTTTGTACCTACCATAAATGTAGATGTTCGAAGATCCACATTGCTGCAGTCCTTACATATGGGTAGTCCGCTGCCCTCGGTCGGCCCGAATACCAAAGTATTAGGCTGACGTCGGTCATGGGCGCTCAGATCTGACATCAGAGCGTCAGGGTATAAAAGCGCATGACCGACGTCATATCCTCAGTCATTTCTTGCCCCAGATGTCAGAAGGCCCTAAAAGAAAGGCCACAGCCCAAAACAGGATACCTCCCAAAACATGCCCAACAACAACCATCACCCAAACCATATAACCATGCCAAACTACAGAGGGGAAGGAGGGAGGGTAAATTGGACTGCAGCAATGTGGATCTTCGAACATCTACATTTATGGTAGGTACAAAACTGTACTATGTTCTTCATCTCACATTGCTGCAGTCCTTACATATGGGTAGAATCCCAAAGCAGAGGTAAAGGGAGGATGGCAAAATCATAAAGCATTAGGGGCTGCTAAAATGCCCTGTAATATTGCAGTGGCAAATCCAGCCCTAGACTTAGAATAAAGAGGAAGGTGGTAATGCTTGGAAAAAGTATGTACTGAACTCCAAGTGGCTGCTTCCAAAATATCTTTTGTAGCTACCCCCCTTAGAAAGGCAGTAGAAGTGGCAGTAGCTCTAGTGGAATGAGGTCTGATTCCAGCCGGAATCTCCTTACCATGATGGGAATAACAGAAAGAAATACAAAACCCAATCCATTTAGAAATAGTTTGTTTTGAAACAGGTTTTCCCTGAGAACCCAAAGCAAAAGAAACAAACAACTGCTGAGACTGCCTGAACCCCTTGGTTCTGCTCAAATAATAACATAACTGCCTGTGAATATCCAAAGTATGCAAAATCCTCTCCCTTTATTTTGGGGTTTGCATAAAAAGTAGGCAAATGAATAGTTTGGTTCAAGGCCACACTAGAAACCACTTTAGGCATAAAGGAAGGATTAGTACGCAAAGATACCCTATCCTTATGAAAAATCAGGAAAGGTTCCACTGCCATAAGGGCCTGTAATTCAGAAACCCTTCTTGCAGAGGTAATGGCCAACAAAAAGCAGTCTTCCATGATAAATACTTTAACTCGGCAGTAGCTGCAGGCTCAAAAGGTTGTAGAGTAAGCTTTTCCAACACAAAATTGAGATCCCAAGCAGGAGTAGGAGCTCTACGTGGGGGTCTTATGTTCTTTGCCCTCTAAGAAATTGCTTAAACAAAGGATGGGAAAATAAAGGAGGGTCACAGTCATAGTGAGCAGAAATGGCTGCAGCATGAACCTTTATCGAGGAGAAAGACAAACCCTTGTCCAATAACTCAGTAAGATATTGAAGAGAAACACTTAAATCAGGCTTGGAAACATCAAAGTCCTTCGCTTTGCTCCAAAGAAAAATCTCCTCCATTTATCAGCGTAAACTTTCCTTGTACTAGGCCTTCTGGCCTCCAAAATAACATTCAAAACTTGTTGTGGAAGCTGAGACCCTCCAGGGTCTAAAACAGAATATGCCAGGCTGTGAGATGCAGAGACTGAATCTTGACATTGAGGAAGTGATTGCCCTCCTGAGACAAAGATGCGGAATCAAAGGCAGAGGCCATGGAGGCTCCTGCACCAAACTCCTTAGTAGTGGGTACCAGTGCTGTCGAGGCCAATCCGGCTATCAGAATCATGGATGGCTTGTCTATTCTGGCCTTCAGGAGTACCTTGGGAATGAGAGGCAGAGGTGGAAAGGCATAGACATGAAGATTGCTCCAACTGAATGATAGAGCATCCACCTTCCAAGCTGTGGGATGAAACATTTTTGTGCAAAACTTTGGCAACTGGTAATTTAGTGGAGAAGCGAACAGATCTATGTCTGGAGTCCCCATAACACTGTCAACTTTTGAAACACATGAGGATCCAGTTTCCACTCGTGAGGATCCACAATTTGTCTGCTCAACACATCCGCTAAGGAGTTCTGTGCTCCTGGTAGAAACCTTGCCTGAAGATTGAGGTGTAAACTGAGAGCAGTCTCCCACAAAATCATCGCTTGCCTGCAAAGAGGGTACGAATGGGTTCCCCTTGCTTGTTGATGTACCACATGACAGTAGTGTTGTCTGTTTGAATCAACACCTGTCCTGGGTGAAGTAAATCCTTGAAAGCCATCAATGCAAATTGGACTGCTAACATCTCCTTCAAGTTGATATGCAAATGTTGAAGTCTGACAGGCCACATGTCTTGCACCCATTTTCCATTGAGGTGTGCTCCCAAGCCTTGTCCGAGGCATCTGTCGTTAGAATCTGACTCGCCTCTGGTCGGGTCACAGAGAGTCCCTTGTTTAGGTGACATTCCTGAGCCCACCACAAAAATTCTTTCTGAATGCAAGGTATTATCTGAATGACAGTGTCTAGATCTTGGCAGTGTTGTGTCCATACATTTTGAGATACCATTGAAGCTTCCTCATATGCAGTTTGGCATTGGGAAGCACCAGAATACAAGATGCCATGAACCCCAAGGCTTGAAGGACTGTCCTTGCAGTCAGCCTGGACTGTAGAGACATTTGATGGAAATAAAGAGAAAGGCTTCTTTGTTTGTCCGGGGTCAAAAGGCCATCTGGGAAGCTGTATTCAGTCTCACACCCAGAAAGCACATGTCCTGAGAGGGTACTAGGCTGGAGTTTGTTTCGCTGACAGAATACCCTAGGCATCTTAACACTACCATCACATACTGTAGATGATGCAGAAGTTCGTCTTTGTGTTGTGCAATAATCAGGCAATCGTCCAAATAAGGATAAATCTGTATTCCTCTTAACCTGAAAAAGGCTATCACTGGAGCCAGAACCTTTGTGAACACTCTGGGCGCAGTAGATAAGCCAAAGGGCAATGCAGAGAACTGATAATGTAAATTTCCAGCCCGAAAACGCAGGTACCTCCTGCAACTGGGCCTGATAGGAACATGAAGATAAGCCTCTTTGAGATCCAAAGTTACCATCCAGTGATCTTTTCCCAACAGAGGTAAAAGCTGTTGTAACGTCAGCATTTTGAACTTTGGAATGTCCAGATAAGTGTTGAGGATAGATAAATCCAAAATTGGTCTCCACGTGTTCCCTTTCTTTGGTACTAGAAACAGGCGAGAATAAAATCCTAGTCCCACTTCTGACAGAGGAACTGGCTGTATAGCTCCTATTTGAAGAAGTAAAGAAATCTGCTTGTGAGCCTCTATCCTTTGCCGAGGAGGAACGTCTGGCATGCCTTTGAAAGGAGGCAATGTATGGAAATAGAACTTGTAGCCTCGGTTTATAATGTCCAATACCCATTTGTCCTGGGTGACTAAAAGCCAGATTTGCTTGAAGATTGCTAACTTTCCTCCCAATGGAGCTGCCAGGGAAGAAGAATCTGGCAGCTGAAAATGCAGGTCATTGGGCCTGTTTACGAAAGGACTGGCCCCTGCCCTCACCTGCAGATTGTGCAGGTGAACTCCAAGTTCTAGGCCTGAATGTACTGTGAGCTCTGCCCCTGCCACGTCTAGATCTACCCCTAGACTGAGAATCAGAAGAAGGGTAGGTCCACCCCTTAGTAGGCCAATTTCTACTAAACTTTGGAGGTTGCACCTGCAAAAAATCTTTAACAGTCTGCATGGACTTAGCCTTGTCTTCCATATTCTTCAAAACCGACTCCACAGGGGGACCAAACAAAACTTCAGACTGTAAAGGGGCATCCAGAATTCTAGTTTTAACATGCTCGGACAAATTCTGATCCTTAAGCCAGGCGTGCCTACGAAGAACTGAACCAGTGGCAGCCACCCTAGAAGAGGCCTGTACAGCATCAAAACCACACTGCAAAGAATGCTTACCCACCTGTTCAGAGACATGTACTAAATCCTGCAATTCTTTACACTCTATGCCCTCTGCCAAAGCATCCACTTTAGATTTTAGCTGAGAAAGGAGGAAATTCTGATATTTCAACATATGAAACTGGCAATTTAAAGCCCTCATTGCTAAAGTAGAAGAGGTATACACCTTCTTAC
Source organism: Protopterus annectens (assembly GCF_019279795.1). Lineage (NCBI taxonomy): Eukaryota > Metazoa > Chordata > Ceratodontiformes > Protopteridae > Protopterus > Protopterus annectens. Next base: position 1,156,205,011 of record NC_056728.1, read on the forward strand.
CCAGTCTATCCAAAGCTCTAGCTTCCTTATCTAGAGGAACCAGATTCTTTACAACAGAAGCTCTAACACCCTTAGGCCCCTGACTAATAGTTTCTGGGTCCGCCCTAGGACTCTTATACAGATATTTATGAGCCTCAGGCACCCTGTAATACCTGTCCGGTTTAACTGGCGCAGCAGGCAAAGAATCTGGATTAAGGGAAGCCTCCGAGAAAACATCTTGAACAACATCCAAAACAGGAGGTATAGCCAAGGGTCTATGCTGTGGTAAAAACAAGAATTCCCTAAGCCTCTTCCGTGAATCAGAGAAATCCTGTCCTTCCCACTTAAAATGCTCCCTCATGGAATGCAGAGTTTCTGAAAATGAAAAATCCTCTGGAGGAGAAGCAGAAGGAGTGGAATCCTCTGCATCAGAATCCGAATAAGGGGGAAAATCTTAAATATCTTCAGCAGAAGAGTCTGAGTCATCTGAGGCCTGATCCAAACTTTCCAACTCTGGCTCCACCCTGGGCCTCTTATCAGGAGGGGGCATAGAACCTCTAATTAAAGTAATCAAATCTTCTGCCATTTTAAGCATGTGCTTTTTAGGCACAGACCCTGAAGTACCTGGAGGGACACCAGAGGAAGGCAAAACAGACCTGCCCTTAGAAGAAGCCTTAGAAATAGTAGCAGAAGGCTTAACCACCTTAGGCATAGAAGGGAGAACAGTAACCTGAGAGGCCCCTTCAGCTTGACCTGACTCCTGTGAGGCCACATCCTGCAAAATCAAAGTTTCCCCCTGAGACTCAACAGAAACTTCAGCCGGATCCACCTGCTCCACTGTAGTTTCTGCAGGACCGGCGTCCGAAACGGACGAATCAACCTGTCTAGGTTTCAAGGATTTGTCTTTGCGCTTCTTGGAAGCGGCCGGAGGATCCGACGGCATATTATAATTACACCGCTTACCAAAGACTAACCTAGCACAATCTAACCTTCTTTTTATAGTGCGCTTATTAAACCTAGCACAAAACCGACACCCGACTCTCGTCGTGGTCCGGTCCCAAACAAGGAATGCAAAGAGAGTGATAATCCCTATGCGGTATCTGTTTCCCACAAGAAATACAATTATTCACATTTTCTGACATCAGGAATTAACTGAGGCAAGAAAAAACAAAAATATTCCCCAACGGGGTACTTAGCCCAACTTGGTTTCGGTCTGAAACTCAGAATACGAAAATTTCAGAACGCCGAACGGCACTTGCAACGCTGCTTCTGCATCGGACCATGTGGCAAAAAAGACTGAGGATATGACGTCGGTCATGCGCTTTTATACCCTGACGCTCTGATGTCAGATCTGAGCGCCCATGACCGACGTCAGCCTAATACTTTGGTATTCGGGCCGACCGAGGACAGCGGACTACCCATATGTAAGGACTGCAGCAATGTGAGATGAAGAACATCTAGGCTCCCTTTATAGGCTCAATGGACTCCTTACAGACACTGCAAGAAAAACTCTTAGTCACCACCTTCTTATTGCCAACTATCTAAAACGCTTCTCCTATGCAAACAAACGTAAATGATACTAAAAGAAACTTTCCTCCTGCCACAATAAAATAGCTAAATTTGCCACCAATCTCTTTGGACCCAGCATTGTCATAGCATAATGCAATTAAACTGCACAACTACCTAACATATTAACAAATAACTACAGCACACAAACTCATTCATCATCAAGAAAAATACCTTGCACTACAAATCTTATTACTGCCCTACTGTCCAGCAAGGGACCTCCATTCTAGTAACAAGTTCTTGCTACCCATAAATAAGTCAAATAATGTTGCAGGAGACTCACTCTACTCACAGTCTTCTTCTTCTTTCGGCTTTTCCCGGTTAGGGGTCGCCACAGCGGAACTCCGGTCCGCTAATCATTGGCAGTGGATTTTTACGGTGCCGAGTTGCCAGCCTGACGCCCAACCTTCAAAGAAGGCACGCCCATTCATGCTCGCACCTACCTGCATGTCTTTAACGTCACTCGACCGTGGGGAGGACATGCAGACTCCACACGGAAGGCCCTCCAGCCAAGAATGGAACAGGAGAACCTCTTGCTGTGAGGCGACAACGCTACACTCACAGTATGTTGCTAAACTCTGGAATTGTATCCCAACATAAATAAAACTGTCAGACAAACTCAATAGTTTTAAACAACTGCTAAACAACCAGTCCTGGTCCTGCACATGCTCATCATAAGGTAAAGACATTGTGCTCACTGTACAATGCTCTCCTTAAACAGAATACTCTCAACCTCTCATTGAAATGACAAAACAATTTTTATACATAACTGCTGCCTACACAATCCACTAAGCTGTGAGTAGGCTTTCTCTTTAGCAACTTCTACCTCTGCAGAATCTTAGAATCCATAAATGTAACTACTGTTTTTGTATAAATGTAAAAAGAAAGGTAACTATTCTGTGTCTAACTGGAACCAAGTATAACGCAATGTAAACAATTGTAGCTTTTTGCTACGGGCCTGCACTGAAAATGAGGATTACTTAGTCAGACTTTCCCAGTAATGACAAATAAATAAAATTAAGAGGTGCAATGCCAAAGAAGGTAAAAAAATCCTCATCAACTTAAACAAGCAACTCAGGCAGGCTAATCAAGTCTGCCAAAGTCAAATTTGAGGTAAAATTAGCCTACCAGTGCAAGGACAATAAAGTTTTCTTCAGCTATGTCCTTAACCTCAAAGGGAATACACAGCAATGTACCAAATTAATTGCAAATGGTGCCACCTATATGGAGCCCACAGATACAGCAAACTCCCTTGCTGACAGACCTAACTCCAATTCCCTCCCTCCTTCACCAAGGCCAAGTACCATGCATCAATGGGTCTTGATAATATCTCAGGATCCTTCATTAACAACATGAAACATGAACTATTGGGCAGACTAGAATAACTACTTAACCACAGCATCCAGTCTTCCTGCCAAATGAACAGAGGACTGCAAAAGATATTCCTCTGCACAAATGTGGGCCATCCATGGACCTGGGGAATTGTTAACTCATTAGCCTGACCCCATAGGTTTGCATATCAGATTAACTATGGATATCTTAAAATGATGACATGGACCAAACCAGTTCAGGTTTTTCAAGTGCAGGTCTTGCCTACTCATCGGCCATCTTCAAGAAGGTCGCCAAAGCAATGAATGAGGGCAAAATGGTTCATGCTGCCTACCTTGACCTGGCCAAGGGATTTGAACACAATATCCCATTCAAGCATTGTAGAAAATCTCACTAAACTAGGTATAAACCACTAAAAATCACCCATTGGATAGCCAGCTGGCTTACATACAAGATCTAAGAAGTTAGAACAGTGGAGTCTACCACTACAAAAAGGACAATTACTAGTGGGGTGCCTCAGGGCTCAGTGCTTGGGCTGCTCCTGTTTGGCATCTACATCTGAGGTTGATGCTAACATCAAGGGTGTCTGGCTGACCAAGTTCACAGATAACTGCAAAATTGGTTCAGACAATGAACAACACCCCACCCTAGACATAAATATCCTCCAAGAAGGCCTGACACTCTAGTAACTGGTGCCAGAGTCATGGTTTAAAACTCAGTGCCAAAATGTACATTATAGTGTCTTTCAGAAAGACAGCCAGCCCAGCAAGCTACTACATTAACAATAAATCCCTAAGAGTAGACTCTAGTAACGGATCAGAGAAGTATACAGTGATTTGCTATTTGACCTTGTGTGTCTACTGTACAGTGGAAATCATGTTATGTTGCACAACTTATAAGCAGGAGTATGGTATCTAGATCTAAATATGTCACCAGTCCATTGTACTCTGCTCTCAAAAGACAAATTACTGAGTATAATGCTTCCTTTGGTATGTATCTGGTCAGGTATATGCAACAAGTGGAGCATCTACAGAGATTCCTCAGAAAAAGAATACATGGTGTGAAAAACAAGTTCTAGCAGACCACCTCAACGGAACTCTTAAATAAAATGGAATAAGGTGATGCCATGTTTAATGATAGATACAAGTCATGTTACTTTTCAGATGAATCTAACTGAGCCCCAACTGCAGTCTTAACAGAAAAAGGACCTATACAGGCTGCGATAAAATTTATAAATAAATTCACATTCAGTTAAAACAGCAAAGGAGAATGGAAAGTGTATAGAAGATAAACTGTCAAAGTGACAGCAACAGCTGAAAACTAACATAAGCTAAAACATATCTCAGTTCCACCTGCGGACAAACAGGAAGGACTTGCACAAGCTGGAATGGTACCAAATATGCTAAAGAAATAATAAAAAAAATGAATATGCTAGAACAATTTTAATTAGAAATTTCTGTGTTAACAGGCAAAAAAGGCAAACTGCTAGGTAAGTCAAAATTTGTACAAAAGGTGGATTTAAGGTGATGTGAAAATACCACCTGAAATTTTTTACATTTATATGCAGGACCCAACCCTCTGTGGAAGATGGGAAGGTTGAGGTGTAAACAAACACAAGTCATAGAGTTTCCCAAAAGAAGACAACAAGAAAGTCAAGGAAAGCCCACAGAAAACCACACCAGGGTTGAAGTTTGACCATGAGCAGGGGATTCCCAATCAGATAAAGTCAGCAAACTCAGGGTCAAAATCAATGTCAACTTTTACCTTCAGTAGCGGTATCTTTACCAAAGTCCAGAACATGACCCTCACCTTGACAAGATCCTATCAGTGTTAATATTTTCAACCCTGAACCCGAGCAGCGCACGTCAGTGTTCAGAAAGGCCTTGAAAAACATACCTGGACAGGAAGGACTGAGATAACAACCATGCTCAAGGTTGAGACAAACTTCAACCCAACAGAATCTCTCCACTGGAAGTCAAGTTAGGGACCGAGGACTGGTCTCTGCTACTCTAATGTTAACCATACAAGTCTTAGCACAGCTGACATGGAGGTCAGCACTAAAGGTAACAACTTCAAAAAATAAAGGCTCGACATCTGACCCAGCACTGAGGTTGAAGATGATATGGAGGCTAGCACATAAGGTGGCAACACTGAAAACAGAGATTTTGTAATCAAGTCAGGTCAGATTCGACATGGAGGCCAATATCATTGGCAATGATTTCAACAGGCAAAATTAAATGGAAACATGAAGGGATGCCTGGACTGTAAGGTTATGTCAACAAATGACACTAAAGCCTAAGCATGACTCGTGAGAGGGTCAAGTCATCAGAAATTATTAAACTGAGTAAACCATAATTGTCCCCATGGGAAAAAAAAGAAAAAATAATCTAAGGTTAGCATCTACACCTATAAAAGTTAAAAACATTTTCCACTTATCAAGAACTAAAAGAAGCATGTTAAAAGACTTTTTCCAACCAAGATGCTCCTATTTCAAGTAGTCTGATTAAATGGGATGCCACTAAATGTACAACTGCACAATAAAAAGGAAAACATAAATGTTGAAAGGTAGACTTTTAGACAGATAATCAACAAAAAGATAAGTTAAAGTTGTCAAGAACTAAAGCAGCATAAAAGTTTTATATAACTAATGTGCACTGTTTTAAACTAAGCAAACTAATCTAGACACCAGTAAAACTAATCACAACTGCAGGCCAAGAACACAATCAGAGGAATATGGCAAATTAAGAGGGAAGAGAAACAGAAAACCAAACCTTGCAAATACTGAACTTTATGGCAGACAAATCAGCAGTTGAAGCAACCTGGAAGGACAGAATGAATAAGTGCATTAAAATATACCCAGTAGACTAAAAAGTAAAAACAGTAGCATAGGGTTGTTTTCAGATATGACCTGTTCTTATGCACCGCAAAAAGACATACAGAAAAGGGTCCTTAGTTGCACAGTATTACGAGTACAGGGGGAGGGGTGTCAAATAGCTTGGTATCTAAAACTTTACCAAGGTTAAGTCCTCCTGGCCTTAATAATGCAGGTTATGAAGAATGTGATATCCAGGTCTGTAATTAGGATCTCTAAGACGACAGCAATCTCAACAAGAAAATGCCACAAGAAAGGTTTTAAAAAACTTTGCATGCAAACAGACAAGACTCCATTTACCTTTAGTAAGGAAACTGAAAATTATAATTAATTAGTCCTTGGCCGAGGAATAAATCAACGTCTGGAAAATATTCAAAAATCAATGCAAGAGAAATTAAGATGTTGCCCATTTTTGTTTTGCCATACTCAAAAGAGTTTTCCACTTGTCATCACAAGTCTCTATACATAATGTTTCTGAAAGATCCAAGGAGACCAGCCTGTCTTCCTAATCAAAACTTGGATACTTACCATAATGACAGTTCTGCAACAAAGGTCAATCTTCATTAACCAATAAGACTTATGCCATATGCACCTGCCAGACAGCCTCCTAGAAAGCAAAACCATCACTTCTCTATTTTTTTTAAATCAGTGAGAAACATCAAAAAGACAGAGGGGAGAAGATAAAACAGAACATGGATGTTGGGGGGGGGGGGGTGCAGGTCACCAAATATGGACTTTCTTACAGGCCCAGCATTAAGTGTCCACAACTCTGATAGTGGAGGTTAGCCTTTCATAATCACTAGAATACATTCCTAGCTTACCCTACTTAAATATACTGATGACCACAGCAGCTCCAAAAGAACAGCTGGGTCATGAGATAATTTCCTGCCTGTAAATGTCTAGCAAATATGTTCAGGAAATATCAGGTAGCTGCCATTCAGATATAGCCTAGTGTAGCATTATGGAAAAGGATTGTTTAAGCAGCCATTGCTCTAGCTCAGTGAGCTTTTCAGGTTGCAAGTAAAGCGTAAACTAATCCCATGTTTACCATAACAGGTGAAGAAGATCACTAACTATTTGAAAAGGGTATGTGTGGTAACATTCTTACCAGAAAGGGATTTGACAAAGGTCATAAAAAGCGGATGCCACATGAATGACTTAGGTCTGTTCTTATAATACATGGTCACCTCCCATCTCACTTTCTACTACTCTACATATTCATTTATTGGTCATCTTCTCCAGCATTTTCATGCAGTGTGACAGAAGGTTGATACCTCTGTGCTGCCCTCCGCTGTGAATGCCTCCATTTGTACCAGCACTCTGACACTAGACGACTTATTCTCCAGTCACCTGGGATATGCTTTCGCTCTCTATACTGCTACAAGTACCCACAGGAGCCATTTCTCCCCTAACTCACTCAACATCTTGATCAGATCTGCCATGACTATCGGAGTCTGCTGCTTTCCCTGACTTAATTTTCTTTAGTGCTGTTTTTACTTCTTCTAGGGTTGGTGTTTCTTTCTCTTTCATTGCAAGTTGTGTATGGGGCACTGCATCTTCTATAAGGTTTTCTTCTGTCAAAAGCTGCTGAAGTCTTCCTTCCATCAACTTTGATGTTTTGCGGACTGGTAAGCAGACTGATGCTGACATTCCTCACGAATGGTATTCAATGACTACCTTCCTTATCATTTTGCCTTGCAACTTGATAAAGAGTTTCTTTGTGTCATTTTTTGAGTCACTTTCCAGAAGCTAACAGAATTACTCAGACAGCTTCTTCTATGAATGTGCAACTGCTCTTTTAGCCTCTTTATCAGCCAACCAGTATTCTTTCTCAGCCTAGTCCCACCTCCCACTTTTTCCTGAACTCTTCAAACTTAAGCAGTTCCAACAAGACTAACTTATAGGAACAATACTCTGAACAGTACTCAGTGATTCTTATCCAATCTTCTATTTGAAGAAATTAGTCACAATTAAATTAAAAAAAAACGCACACAAGTACCAACCACTCCACAATTCTATCAAATTTATATTATACATCTGCTTAAAGTATCATCTCCCAAACAAGCTACAGGAATAAAGTTTGACTGTTAAAGTCCAATTACTAAATAATTTGATAAACATCTACATATTCATTGTTTGGGCTCATAAACATGGACACTAAGAGATGTAGTACAAGGCTTTCATAATGGTTTCAGCAATGTATGTGGTCTACCATGTCACTAATTAATGGGCTACTAGCAGGTCAAGTGTTGATATGATATTACTTGGAATCAATATAGAAAAACTGGATAGAAATTATATTTCACAGGAACATGCATATTTACCAGAAACCTCTGAGATGATTTAATAACTACATCAGATCACCTACCAATAAAAACTACAATAAAGATGCAGGATGACTACGTAAAAATGAGACTTTAGTGATTTCCATCTTATCTGTTAAAAGGAGGGGAATATAAGGAATTGGGCAGTGGGAATGATTTGAGAGTTGTTAGAGAAGACAAAAACTACTTAAGCTGTTAAAACTAGTGAATGGGATAAAATGAAAAGGGACTTTTAAAAAATAAACATTGTTGACAGACATGGGAACATGTAAAAACTATTTTAGAGGGGTTGATAAAGGAAACTATCAGAGAAAAGGAGGAAGCTCACAGAGCAAGAACAGGAGCAACTGCAGAGTACTAAAGGGAAAATAAAGGAGCATTTGGACAACATGTAGGAATTTTAGTGTTGCAGAACATTTTTAAGACAGTATCAAGTCTTTGGGAAATTTAAAATAACTATTTTTGATTAACTCTGAAGTGCAAAAACATTTAGAAAAATTTAGGCAACAGGGATTAGAAACAGCTGTAGTCAGATTTACAAAGCCTATAACAAGAAAAATAACTAGGGATGCTATAAAAGTCTTAGGGACATTTTGGAAATTTTATGAAAGTCTGTATTAAGCACAAAAAAGGCACAAATGAAAATATTTATAGAAAATTTAGTATGAAAATGTTAGAGAAAGACAAGGTTATATACTTAATAACTACGTGATGCATAATTTAACATGGAAGTCTCTAGGAGGAGATGGTATTCCAATGCAAATTTGCAAGTTAGAAAGGAAGAGAATAACAAAGAACTGGAATGTTTTTATTTACAAAATGGGGGGATACCAGCATCTTAGAAGAAAGCTATAGTGGCTGTTAGAGGGAAGAACCTTCAGATCCGGTTTTATATATACCCATTTTGATTTTAAGCCATGATTCTATAATGTTTACATCTATATTAGCTAAAAGAATGGCAAAGAAGTTAACAAAAACTGACGGATATGGACCAATGTGATTTTTGTGGAGGGGAAGCATAAATTTTATAACATTAACAGAACAATGAACCACAGAAAATGGAAGTATAAGAACACACTACTATTGTTTGCGAGTCTTGATGCAGAGAAAGCATTCAATACAGTCAGCTGGGATTTTATGAATAAGGCAACTGCAGTATTTGCACTACCTTATAAAATAGTACAGTTAATGAGGAGGATACATGAAGGACCAAAGCCATGGATTAAGGAGGGAGGGTTTTATACCTCTCACCTGTCCAGATTTTTTGCCTCATATTTTTGGTCTCTTCCTCATAAAATTTGTGGTTTTCTGGATTTCTGTGGCAAATCAGCAAGGAATTAATTCACTAAATAATGACAGACATCGAGTTTTAGACTTACTATTTTTCAGAAAATAAATGCATGATAACAAAAGACATTTTATTCTAGCAATTTTTTTAAGTTTGTAAGAGCAATATTTAAAATCTGTCACCCCCATTATTTTTGGTTTTGTTCAGATTTCTGACAAGCTGTGTTAGAACACAAGAATAATCAAGAAAAGTCAAAAAGTCAGCAGATTATATTATTTTGCACTTGATAAATCCAGAAAAGGGCATTTTGATGTTTCAGAACATTTTACAGACAGACCTCCCCAATTTTTTAAGATAATTTCCAGTGTCCATTTCTTCCCCTTTCCTTATTTTATTCATCAAATATTTCACTTCTAGCACTGTTAGTATAAAAAAATGAAAAAAAAATGGAAGAAAAAGGAATTACTAACTACTATCGGCAAACCCACTAGGGCCTTATCTTCTTTGGGTATTCCATTGTGATATCCTAATAGAAACAATTTAGAAGTAATTTGCTTTAACTGGTTTATTCCACTCCCAGAATATATGCATCTAAGTCCCTACTGCGTTGTTACATCTCCAACATCTTTGGTCTACTCCCTGGAACATTTCTGCTAACCTCTTCAATGTATAACAATATTTATGTAAACATTTCCAGGCAAAAATTCTAAATTTCCTAGCTTTGGTACATATCCTGGTGATAAATCATTTCTACCCATTCCAATCTAGTTATTTCTTGCTCTATTTCATTTTCCCAATTTACCCTCATTTCTTCTTTAATCTGCTTTTTATTTCCTCTTATCCATTCCTTACTTAACTTTAATAACCCTTAGTTTCTTTTCCCTTTAATCTCGTCTCCTCTACCTCCTTTAAAAAAGTTGGCATCGCCTTCCTGTCTTTCACCTTCTTATGCCATTTACCCCCATCTCCCCTTTAAACGCTGGATAGTCCCATTCTAAGCTCCTAGCTAACTGATGCTTGTCTTGTATGTGTTGCCAAGTTTTCCATTTTCCCCTTAGAAACATCTAATTTCAATATTTAACCTTATTCTGTCTCCTAGTCCATCTCCATAAATTATTTTTATCTTGCACATCCTTTCTCAGTCCTCCATTTCTGCTATCCTTTCTCTCTTTATGTCCCCTTATCCTTCTACCTTATCATCAATGTTCCTTTTGCTTTTTTCATCCAGTCTAGCTTCCACACCTTTTGCTGTTTTTCCATTAATAAGGTCATATCATTACTCTCTAACCACTCCATTTTTATTCTCAACATCCTCTTCCATCTGCATCAAATTGTCAATCACTCTTAAAATATTGGTTAGCATACATGCTCATAAAGTCTCTTTCAAATCAGATATTCCTAGACCGCTTTTTTCTTTCGCCTCTTCTGTTTCCCATTTCATCCTCACTTATGCTCCCATATGAAGTCTCTACATACTTGCTTAACTTTTTTCAACAATTTTGCCTCTGGTAATCTCAAACACTTGACATAAACATACTGAGATATAATATACAATTGTGGTATCTGCCCTTTCAGCTCTAGGACTAAATTTAGCATTTTGCAAGTCTGTAACTGATCTTTTACTCAATCATATACCTTTCCAAAAGATACTCCTATCGTATTCTCAAGTGAACAAGTTATCCATGCCCCATGATATCTAATCTGCTATCTCCACTCCAGACATGTTTCTTTCTTACCCATTTGTCTCACCATACACTCTATAGGCTTGTGTATTATCTTTATTCAGCTTGTATCCTGAAATTTCACTAAACTGATTCAGAATATTCATAACTTATCTTTAGCCAAGTCTCGTTTTGTCATTATGAGCAGAATATCATCTGCATACAAGGAAATCTTTCTCTCTTACCCTCCTCATCGAAATCCCTTTAGTTCTGATCTTCTTATCCATTCTGCTAATGGCTCCATATAAAAGCACAAACAGAAATGGAGACAAAGGGCATCCTTGCCTAGTACCCTTCTCTACATTCACTTCTGATAGTTTAGCTGTGATTTTAATCCTTGCCGTCACCCCCTCATACATCTTCATTAACATGGATATACATTGGTCTGGTAGACCAAACTCTTCCACTATCCCAAATAAATATTCCCATCTTACCCTATCTAAAGCTTTCTCTGCATCCAGGGAAATAAAATCTACCTTTACATTTGTCTTTCGAACTTCCTGTATTATCTCTAGTCCTGCGTCCACATACAAATCCTGTTCAATCATCCTTATTTTCCCCAATATTTTACTCAATCTTTTGGCTTGAAGCTGCATATAAACATTTATAATTGTGATTCAATACTGAAATTGCCCTGTATGACGCTGGTCTGACTGGATCATTAACCTTCTTTACATGACTGATATTATAGCCTGCTTCCAGGACTTAGGAATGCCTTTGCCAACCATTACCGGATTAAAAATAAATCTTCCATCTTCCATCCTTCTTAGTATTTTATCTTTCTGTAGTTCCCACAACTCAAATGGAATTCCGTCGCTTCCCAGGGTCTTCCCTTTCACCATCTTATCCCATGCCATTTTATTTCTTCTAGCTCTACATGTTTTACTAACATCTCTTTATCCTCCTCCGTTATCTTTGGCATCCTCACTAAGTGCAATCTCATGTTTCTCATTTTACCTTTCAATCTACCCTCACCACCTTCCTGATATACATTCTGGTAATATTCCTTAAACTTACCTAATCTCTCTCCTAGCTCTACTACCACTGTCTCCTCACTGCTCATCACCACTGTCTCCTCACTGCTCATCTGAATTTTATAAGTACCTCTCTCTACCTCCTGTTGTTGCAGTCACAAAGCTGAAGCTCTTGTAGCTTTAGAATTTTCACTAAAGCAGATTTGCTCCACTGCAATATTCATCCTCCACATTCTATCTTCTATTTTCTGTAGCTGTTTCAATAAATCTCTATACGTAGGGTACAGAACCACCAACATCCTAATATGAATTTTGTCTTCAAACCTAGATATTATGCTGATTGTAATACCAAAAACGTGATTTATCTGGCCACCTGTTCTTTTTGTACAGTATTTTATGTGGGTCTAACTAAGAGAAGATTAAGGGACCGCATTTATGACCATCTCTATGAGATCCGTAAACAGGTGGATACAAATGCTTTGGCAAGGCATGTCAAAGAGTGTCCCTCTCATTCCTTTACATTTAGGGTTTTGGATATAATTATTCCAACTCTAAGAGGAGGCAGTATTGAACAAAGATTGGCTAGAGCCGAGCTACATTGGATACTGAAATTGGCGGCACATATTCCACCAGGGCTGAATGGTTCCATCTCTTTAAAACCCGTGCTGATTGAACGTAGGTGAAGTTTGTGTTTGTGTCTTAAAACTACATATTTCTATACTATTTAACAAAGCTAATGATAGCATCAGTGAGCATTAGGCTTTTTCTGACCCGTGATATGTGTATGTAGGTCCTCTAATCATCTATAGCTCTTGATGAGCTGGATGTATAAGTATTTAAGATAGGGGTATACTGCCCCTTTGGAAATTTGGATGTATATTATTATGGGATGGATCACTTCATAATTTATTAAATTTAACATCATGGTCTGTATTCCATAACATTATACATATGTATGTGTGTACCCAAGATAAATTCACTTTCTGATACTCATGATATATATATATATTTTTTACTGTAAGTATGCTTCATTGTAGATGTAACATTTAGTCTGATATAATGGGTTTTGAGATTTGATCTTTGAACCAGTATAATAATTTTTTTCAGGTACATAATTATGTACACTTGTAATAGGATGGCATGTCTTTATTACAAGATGTAGGTTAAGAGTAGTTGCCTTGAGCATTGTAATATTCTTACATAGTGTTGGTTGTGATGTTTAAGTAAGATCTCTGTGCGAAGTTTTGGGATTATAGCACCCCAAACATTGTTGTTTATATGTGTATGTATATATATATATATTTTTTTTGTCGTATTAAGGACACAGATATTTTATATATGTTTTTTATTAATACATTTTTGTTGTATGTTTTTTATATGTTTTTTATATTTATATATATTTTCTATACATGTTTTGTAGCAATGTATTGCTATGAATATTATAGTGGTTATATGGAATTTTTTGGTAGTTTTTTAGGCACATAATATATTTTGTAATTTAATATTTGTAATAAGGGCCTTGCTTTTAATCATTGACTCAATAAATACCCTGCAATATGATATACTTTATTACGTTTGAGAATGCATGAGATCTGTAGAAGTATCAGGTGTTGCCTCTAGTATATGGTTAGAGTATCAATACATGTGCCAGTAATATCTTCGGCTATACTTCTCTACATTTCTCTATATTCATTTAGTGGTATATTTATGTATGTCCTAAAATGTAGGAATAGGAATGATGCATTAATGTATGTTTTAAAATATAGGAACTAGGACCCTTAAGAAGTGTAAACTTGAATGCGTATAAACGCTGGGTCTTTATCAGATTCCTTTAGCTAGTGGGCTGTAGTGTTTCGCATTAGGACCAGGGGGACAACTTTTTAGAGTAGGAGGCATTCTTTTTTGAGCACCTAGACATGTGATGTCAACAACAAATGGAGAGAGGCTCAGTTCGCAATAGTAGACAGTTTGCTGATGCCTTTTCGTGGAGTTTATCCCGCTAATGGAATTAGGGATTGAATATTTGCTTTCTATAGAACTCCGGACTTTTAAGGTAGAGGATCTATGTATATATATAATTTAAGGGATGAGGAACATTACGGCAGTATTCTGTTGCAGGAATGTCTAGCTTGTAAGTGATGCACATTATTTGTGAACGCTACACGCTCTGGAGCTAACGTTTTTGTTCAGTAATTTCATTGAATATGCATTATTGTAGTATGATCATGTATATATATTCTATCTTTACGCATTGTCTGAATTTGGTAGGGTTTTGTTTTTTAAAAAATCCAGCAATGCCTTGAATTGAATGTAAAGAAAAGAAAAGAAAAAATGCATATTTGTTTTAACTTGAATCTGAACGTCATGATGGGATTAATTTGTTAAGAGCTAATTAAGGCTTAATTTAATGAGCCCGCCAAAAGTTGTGCTATTTAAGTACCCTGGAATTATTTTGTGTTATTGTATCTGATGAAGCATAGTTTAACTATGCGAAAGCGCTCATTCTGTGTTCCAAATAAATGATTTTTTACATCTTTATCGTGGATATCTTCAGTTTGAATTGTGATTAACTTGGGACTTGTCTATAGAAGGTATTTGTTCGTGGTGACTGTTCTCATTTTTTGGACTTCATCAAATCTCTATAATTCTCGGACTTCTGTGTTCCCTTTCCGCTTTTCTTTTTGGATGTGTTGCAATTCCTCACTCCATTTTATTCTCTATTCATCTATCTGTCCAAACATCCTTCCCTCATTTTTATTCATACTCTAACCCTTTCTTTTATCCTGTCCCATCCACAAGCATCTACTATCTCCTCTCTTTCCAGTTCCTGTTCCATTACTTGGGTTAACCATTCCCTTTCCTTCTCTTTCCCTAACCAGTCTGCCGTAGCTCTCCATAACCTCTCTAATTTCATATTATGACCTAAAACATATTTTAATCCAATAATGGCATGACCTGAATAGATTATTGGTTCAGTCTGTTCTTCCAGTACACTATTCTAAATGCTCTATGGAAATATTTCTACCTATTCCTGACCATGTATTAAATCTATGTGAAAAGTTAATCTTTCTGTATCTTCCCATTTTCCTGTGCAATAACGGGTATCACACATCCCAATCGTCATACATTCCTCTAAAAACCTTCCTTCCTTCTTTCTTTCAACAACTGTTTCCTTCTCAGTCCCTTGTCCACTTGATCTGTCTTATCCAAGATATTCCAATCTCCTACATATACATTATATATATATATATATATATATATATATATATATATATATATATATATATATACATACATATATACACACACACACACACACATTATATAAATTAAACTACACCTTCTTGAAAATCAGTTAATTTCCGATAAGACCTTCCTTATTTCTTTTATCTGTATGTCCGGAGGAAAGTGTATAGAAACTGCTGTTATCTTTACTTCCTCTATCATCCCTTTTATCCCTGCCATTCTGCCTTTATCTTCTAATCTTCCTATTATCTCTAGGAAGCGTGTCCTTATATCTAAAATTTCTGTTCCTCTCCTTCATTTCTTTCCCCATCCAGAACTTACTACCAAGTTATATCCTCCTTCCTCAACGTCTGCTGGTCCTGATTACTTAGATGAGTTTCCTGTAAGGCAATTATTTGTGCTTTAAAGTTTTTGATATAATATAAGGCTCTCGCTCGCTTGTTTCTATGCCTTAAGCCATTTATGTTCCATGAATTAATTTGCATTATTTTCTGAACTTGCATTGAACATGACCTTATCTTGTTTCTCTCCACTTGCTGTACCCCAGTGCAGTATTTATCTAATATCCTCAATCTTAATCCTATCCACACATTCAGCTGATCCTCTGCTATCTAAGGAATGACACCACTCTTTATATTCCATTTTTTGACAATTTTACTCAAGCACCCACCCCCCCCCCCACTGTAACTATAAACATAGCTTCTGTCTTTAGAGCATTGCTGTCTCTATGCGGCCTAGCCTCAGTGCACTTTACCAAATATGTCATATGATGGTATATACATGCATTCAAGCTATTTCGTACCTCCACATTTTCCTTTTTTGCCTTTTCTCCTTGCTACCACTTATTTAATCTTTCCTGCAACTTTCTGAGAACCTTTGGATTGCTGTTGTCCACATGTTGTAACTTTAAAATGATAAACCCCCTAAAAACTGGAAAAAAAACTGAACAAATTCTACATTTATATAGATTTATATCATGCTTGCATTACCTAAAATTAGTCTTAACTCGCAATTTTTAAATCTTTATAAAGTTTACTACGGTATAAGGATTTACGGAGGAAATGTCTCTATCTTTTCCTTAATCAAAATTGTGACCCCCCCCCTTTGCTTGTTTAGTGTGTATTACATAGACCTTGCATTGCTTATCCCCTATATAAAATCGGTCAATTCTGAATTTTTATCATGACTGGGTCTATCCATTATTTGAAATTACCCTACTGGCCTGTTTCGCTCAGTCCTCCAACACTGCATGGGTCTCCAATTTAAGGACCCTCCCCTGTTGTACAAAATTGCTTCCTTGCTAAACCCAACTATCATTATGTGACACACCCCTCTAAAATTAAACCTCACCCCACTCCACATCACATCTATTCAATCCATCTCACATGGAGGCACCCGCCCCGTGTTTATAATGAATTTTAGTAAGGTTAACACCACTAAAGAATATGATGCATGTATTTAGGTCAATTTCACGTAAGCTAATAGACTTCACTTCTCTCATTGTTCATATTATATCATGCTTGTATGAAGTAAAGTTAAATCGGTCTTAGCTTGCAACTTTTAAAATTGTTATAATATTCACGAACATGTTCAGGTGTTTGCATAGGAAAACAAGCCATCTTTTCCTTATTCAACACTGTAACCTCCTTTGCTTGACTAATGTATTTTACATAGATCTGGGGTTGCTTAGCCCCACTCTATTGGTCAGTTTCAAATTCTCATCATAATGGGTCTATCTTTTTTATATAGAATTAAACTGCAGGCTTGTTTCATTCTGACCTACGATATCGTGTACATCACAGTCCGCCTCCAACTTGAGGATGCTCCCTCTGTTATATTAAGTCGCTCTCTTCCATGCCAAGCCTAAATGTTATTGGGTGAGAACCCACCAAGATTAAACCTCACCCCATCCATCGCTCCTTCAACCCATCTGACATGGAAACAGCCGCCCCAAATTTGTGATGAGTTTCAGCAAATCTGACATTAACAAATTAAATACACAAATATAAAATAAATACATGCAAGCTAACAATCCTTTCAGTCATTGTCCATATTTTCCTGCAGTGACCTTTCTGCATTATTTGAACTTACCAGCTCTAGAGGTTAGTAAATCTAGCTTTGTAAACTATTCACTACCCCAACAGCTAAGACGGACCCCATTTTTCCAAATATTTCTTCTCCTCTTAAAATGCCATCACATCCTACAATGAGAGCCATGCTTCAAATCAATTTACTATGTCACAGTTTTAGCAAAAATCAACTGTATGAACAAAATAGATGTCCAGCTCTTTATGTGGTATGCAGTGCTGATTACCTTACAAAAAGTCAATTTAACCAGTCTCTCTTCCCTCTTTCTTACTTCTCTGTCTTTTTCTTCTTTTCCTTCATCCTTTCAACCCACCCTCCCAATCTCAGAAAAAACATCCTGTACGAGTCTTCCTTTTGCTTCTCCCCCATCATGTTCTGGATTTCATTCTGTTATCTTTGCCTCCGCACTAATGATCTCAAGTGGACAGGTTTCCTAAAGTACAGTTGTGTACCTACCATAAATGTAGATGTTCGAGTGTATTCACTGTTCAGTCATTACACTTGGGTTATCCTGCTGGCAGGCTACCCGCAGTCGACCAGAATTCCAAGGTCCTGGTCTGCCGTCGGTTGCTGTCGCCTCTTCCCTGACGTCAGTGTGCCAGGGGTATAAAAGATGCAGCCGACGCCATTTTCTTCAGTTTTTCTTGCCCCAAATGTCAGGTGCCCCCAAAAGGGTAGGCTAAAAATTCTGCTCATAAAAAAGCATGCACTAACATAAACATTACCCTTCATCTACAAGCAAATACACCACATAGGTTGTATAGAATAGAGAAGTACAGATAAGTCCCAGCAATGAAAGGGGGATGGAGGGAGGGTAACCTGGACTGCAACAGTGCATACACTCAAACATCTACATTTATGGTAGGTACACAACTGTACTATGTTCATCGTGTTTCACTGTTGCAGTCATTACACTTGGGTTGAATCCCAAAGCTGAGGTTGGAGGAGTGGCTATGAGGCCCTGCAGAACTGCAGTGTCGAAGCCTGCTCTGGATTTAGAGTAAAGAGGTAAGTGGTAGTGCTTTGTAAAAGTGTGCACTGAAGTCCAAGTTGCAGCCTCCAAAATGTCCTTGGTTGGTACTCCTCTGAGGAAGGTTGCTGAAGTGGCTACTGTTCTGGTTGAATGTGGCCTAATGCCCTTAGGCACTGATTTGCCATGTTGTGAATAGCAGAAACGAATGCAGTGGCCTATCCATTTTGAGACAGTCTGCTTTGAAATAGCTTTTCCTTGCGATCCTGCAGCATATGCCACTCTGCTCAGTCTTTCTGAAGGCTTTAGTTTTGTCCAAGTAGAAGCGTAGCTGTCTGTGTATGTCCAAAGAATACAGAAGTCTCTCCCCCTTATTCTGTGGGTTTGGATAAAAGGTAGGCAAATGAAAGGTTTGGTTAAGAGCCACACTGGACACTACCTTTGGCATAAATGTTGGGTTTGTTCTTAGAGAAACCCTGTTCGGATGGAAAATAAAAGGTTCCACATCCATTAGTGCCTGTAACTCTGAGACTCTTCTTGCTGAGGTTATTGCTAGGAGCAGAGCTGTTTTCCATGATAAAGTATTTTATCTCAGCTGTATTGGCTGGCTCAAAAGGAGGCAGTGTGAGCTTTTCCAAGACAAAATTGAGGTCCCATGCAGGTGTTGGAGCTATCCTTGGAAGTCTTATGTTTTTGGCCCCTCTGAGGTACTGCCTTAGCAGTGGGTGTGAAAACATAAGTGGCTCCGTATTGTAATGAGCTGAAATGGCAGAGGCATGGATCTTAATTGATGAGAAGGATAGGCTTTTGTCCAGCATCTCAGTTAGGTATTGTAAAATCTGAGGAATATTTGGTACAAGCGTGTCCACCCCTTGTGCTCGGTTCCAAGCACAGAATCTCTTCCATTTTTCTGTATAAGATTTTCTGGTGCTGGGCCTCCTAGCCTCCAAAATAACATCCATAACTGCTTTACAGAGAGGTGTGTTCTGAATGGTTAAATTATCAGCCATGCAGCCAGATTTAGGGTTCTGCATTGGCTGTGCAAGATCTGTTTATTTTGTTGGGTCAGCAAATGAGGAATTTGGGGTAATGTCCAGGCTGGGCCTTGAGACAAGCTCTTTAGAATTGGGTACCAGTGCTGGAGTGGCCAGTCTGGGGCAATCAATATAATTTTTGGCTTCTCTTGTCTGACCTTTAGGAGTACCTTGGGGAGGACAGGCAGTGGAGGAAAGGCATATACTGTAAGGGTTTTCCAGCTGAATGATAGGGCATCCACTTTCCATGTTTGCTTGTGATAAGTCCTTCTGCAGAATCTCTGTAGTTGGCAGTTGTGCGGGGAGACAAATAGATCTACGTCTGGGAATCCCCATTTCCTTGTTATCATGCTGAAGATGTGTGGATCTAGTTTCCACTCGTGAGGATCCTTGAGATTTCTGCTTAGTTCGTCTGCCAGAGTATTTGTCTTTCCTGGCAGGAATTGTGCTTGCAGGTGCACTTGATAAGTCAATGCTGTGTTCCACAAAGTCATGGCTTGTCTGCAGAGGGGGTAGGAATGTGTGCCTCCCTGCTTGTTTATGTACCACATGACTGTAAGTATTGTCCATCTTTACCAGCAGTTGTCCTGGATTAAGTAGATCCTTGAAGGCTGTCAGGGCATTCTGAACAGCTAGCATCTCTGTTTGATTAATATGGAGATGCATTTGGCTTGCTCTCCATGCTCCCTGAATACATTTTCCTGCCATGTGGGACGCCCAGGCATAATCTGATGCACCTGTTGTTAGTGTTTGCCTGGCCGTGGGGTAGAGTGAATGGCTGTCCCTTGTTGTGGTGACAGGCCTGTGTCCACCATCAAAACTCCTGTTTCAGGCAGGGAATGAGGGTAATTAATGTTTCCAGGCTGTGGCAATGTTGAGTCCAAACACTTTTTAGATACCATTGTAGCTTCCTCATATGCAGTCTTGCATATGGAATTAGTAGAATGCAGGAAACCACGAAGCCCAAAGCCTGCAGAATTTTTCTTGCAGATAACTGGGTCTTTGTTGCCAACATTTTGAAGTAAGAAGTCAGTTGCCTTTGTTTGTCTGGTGTGAGATAAGCCATCTGGGCAGTTGTATTTAAGCTTGCACCCAGGAATATTATCTCTTGAGAGGGTACTAGTTTTGATTTATTTTCGTTTACTGTGTACCCTAGGCAAATTAGTAATCTTTTTACAAACGCCAGATGCTTGAGTAAAATGTCTTTGTTCTCTGCTTGAATAAGGCAGTCGTCCAAGTAAGGGTATATTTGAATTTCTCTTTGTCTGCAGAAAGCAATTACTGGTGCCAGGCATTTTGTGAAGACCCTGGGCGCAGTAGATAAGCCGTGCAAAGAATTGGTAGTGCATTGATCCAGCTATGAATCTGAGGTATCATCTGCAATTTTGTCTGACTGGGACATGCAGGTATGCCTCTTTTAGGTCCAAAGTTACAAGCCAAGCCTTCTTGCCCAGCATGGGCAGAAGCTGCTGCAGAGTCAACATTTTGAATTCTGGAACGTCCAGAAAAAAGTGTTTAGAATAGACAGGTCCAGTATTGGTCTCCATGCTTTGTCCTTTCTGGGTACCAGGAATAGTCTTGAGTAAAATCCTTGTCCCTGCTCTTGCTGTGGTACTCGCTGAATGGCCCTCATGTCCATGAGGGATATAATTTGTTTTTGTGCCTCTGCCCATTGATTTTGTGGCAGGTCTGGCATACCTTTTGCCTTTGGCAGGGTGTGAAAGTGGAACCTGTAGCCCTGGGACACTATATTCAAGACCTATTTGTCCTGGGTGATTATATGCCAATTTTGTGAAAAAAAGTGCTAGTTTTCCCCCTAAGGGAGCTGCCAAAAGATAAGTGCTTGGTATTGGCAGAGGAAAGTAATTGGGACTGTTTTCTATAATGGCTGTGATTTGTCTTCTCCGCTTTTGGAGGTAGAAGCACCCCACTGTTTAGGCCTGTATGAGCCTTGGGGCTGGGATCTGCCTCTAGGGCGTCTGTATCTGCCTCTTTGTTGCCTGTCTGACACTGGAAAGGACCAATTCTTTGAAGGCCAGTTCCTGCTAAATCTGGGTGGTTATACCTGTAAGAAATCCTTAACTGCCTGCATAGATTTCGCTTTATCCTCCATTTTCTTCAACACCTCTTCTGCCTTAACACCAAACAAAGTTTCATGCTGTAAAGGAGCATCCAATAATTTTGCTTTAACATGATCAGGCAGATTTTGTTCCTTTAACCAAGCATGCCTTCTAATGACAGTACCCGTAACAGCGGCCCTGCAAGAGGCCTCCAGTGAATCAAAACCACATTGCAAAGTATGTTTTCCCACTTGTTCAGCTGCATGCAATCAATCCTGCATTTCCTTGTTATCTGCACATTCAGAATCTGTCAACATTTTCTGTTTTAGCAGTGACATTAAATATTGCTGATATTTAAGCATATGAAACTGGCAGTTTAAAGCCCTTACAGCCAGGGTAGCAGAAGTATAAACTTTTTTCTCCCCA
Organism: Protopterus annectens; assembly: GCF_019279795.1. Taxonomy (NCBI): domain Eukaryota; kingdom Metazoa; phylum Chordata; order Ceratodontiformes; family Protopteridae; genus Protopterus; species Protopterus annectens. Next base: position 1,156,226,888 of record NC_056728.1, read on the forward strand.
TAGGGTTTTTTGCAGTGGAAGCCTTGACCCCTTTGGGACCCTGAGATATAGTTTCTGGGTCAGCAGCAAGGTTTTTATATAGGGATTTGTGGGAATCTGGAACCCTGTAGTATCTGTCTGGCTTAACCGGTGCAGGGGGTAAAGAGTCAGGAGACAGGCTGGACTCTGAAAATACATCTACTATGTCTAGAACAGGTGGAATAGCAAGAGGTCTGTGCTGAGGTAGTAAAATAAAGTCTCTGAGCCTTTTCTTAGATTGTGAGTATTCTTGGCTCTCCCAGTGAAAGTGCACCCTCATGGTGTGAAGAGTTTCCCCAAAAGAATAATCCTCAGGAGGAGAGGCTGAAGGAATAGACTCTTCATTCCTCCCTATGAGGATTCTGATGCTGGGGTATCCCTGTTCAGAAGAGGAATCAGAGGAAATGGAAACCTGATCTGAAGATTCATATTCTGTCTCTTGCCTAGGCCTCTTATCTGGAGGGGGATGGGAATCCCTGATCAAAGTTATTAGGTCTTCGGCCATTTTAAGCATCTGTTTTTTAGGCATGGAAGTCTGTGCAGGAGAATGCTGTACTTGTTTCTTTGTCTTTAGAGCTGCTTTATTCTTTGCCTTTGAAGCTGAGGTTGGCTTAACATATAACTGTGTAGGTCTGAAAACACCCTCAGAAGCCGATGCCTGCTCAGCGGCTCCGGACCCATCTGAGGGAATAGTTTCCAAATGTCCAATACCTTGAGTATCAAGAGGCCTAGTCGGCTCCACGTGGGAGTCTGTAGCGGCCTGTGGCTCTGAGGTAGCGGGCGTCAGGGGCTGCGAAAGCGCCTCACTGAGAACCAGCGAACTGGCGACTGGCCTAGCGGAGGCCTTGTCGCCGGTTTTGGAACTCTGATGCCTGTCTTTTTCCTTTTCCTTGCGCTTTTTATAAACTCCGGTCGTCGGCTGTTCCGACGGCATTATATAATTAAATCTTCAGCCAAAGCAATGAATGGCAAAATCGAACTGATGCTTAATAGTGCGTTGGTTAAATCTAGCACAAAACCGACAGCTAGCAACGTCGTGGTCAGGGCCTAGACAAGGAATACAGTAAGAATGAAAATCCTTATGAGGTATTTGCTTCTCACAAGAAATACAATTGTTAACTTTTTCAGAATTCAGTCTGGAGCAAGAAAAAAAGTTTCCCCAATGGGGTACAAGCTTTAATGAAGACTTCGGATCTGAAATTCGGTTTTGAAAATCTCAGGAGTCGGCCGACCGGCACTTGCAAACTGCTTTTGCTTCGGGCACCGTGCGGCAAGAAAGACTGAAGAAAATGGCGTCGGCTGCATCTTTTATACCCCTGGTGCACTGACGTCAGGGAAGAGGCGACAGCAACAGACGCTGGACTAGGACTTTGGAATTCAGACCGACTGTGGGTAGCCTGCCAGCAGGATAACCCAAGTGAAATGACTGCAACAGTGAAACACGAACATCAAATTCTATTGCCCCTTTGGGGTCAGTAAATGATCTGGTTACACCTCGAGTATGGATCCTAAAAGCACCAGATAGATATCTTCCATTGCAACCCCTTCTCTAGACACGTCCTGATAATAAGCAACATGGCATTTCCCTTAGCTCTGGTCTCAAATGAATAATCATGATAGATGTATGCAGTCAAATCCCCAATGCTCAATTTCTTTCCCGACTCTCAGAACTCCTTCAACAGTCTTTCCTTCGTTCAAAAGTTTGCAGTCCATAAAAATCAACCTAGGTTTGCTGCGTCACTCTCCTTCTGGACACCAAAGAGTTCTGTGAGCCCAATCTATTTTTTCTTCTTCTTGGGGGACATTAGTCCATCCGTAAAATAACGGTTTCACAAATATTATACAATCCAACCCTTCCAACTGCTCTGGGACTTCACTTATTTTTAGATTCTTTATTCTGGCACGATCTTAGAGATCTATCGCCATTGCCTCAAGACAATCAACCCTCGCTTCTGCTGCATGCACCCAAGCTTTCCACTCTTCATTCTCTGCTAATACGTATTAAATGACTGTGGCATGTTTATTCAGGCCATCTATTACTTCCTCTTGAGCCATTATACTTTCTAATAGAGTTCTTTTCATGTCTTTGACTTCTGCCCATACTATTTCTAGAGTGACTTTCTCTCCTTGCATCTCTTTTTAGTAGACCATACTCATTCCGTCTTCTTCAGTTACTTTAAGTTCATTCTTCTTTAGGGGCTTCTTCTTCATCAGAAATGTTAAACTTTTCCCTAATAAACTCCCAGAGGAAAATTTCTACTTCAGAAGGTCGTTATATAACATTAAACCATAACGCTTCAGCAGAGATCCGAAATCTACAGCTTACTTGCACTGAGACATACCAGAAATCATTTTTAAGACAGTTTCAAGTCTTCCAGAGATTTAAAATAAATGAAGATAAAACAAAAGTTGTAACAATAAACTACATATCAACACAAAAGTTCAGCAATGTCCATTCTTACAGGAAACATAAGAAGTAGTACTTGCATGGATTAAAAAGAATTTGGTTAGGACAACATGATATGTTGGAAGAGACTAAACTAAAGACTATACAAAAATTAAGAATCTGGAAGTTCCTAATTATGGATATGGATAGCAAGTTAGAAGAGAAAATGTTTTTAGTGCCTTAGGCTTACGCACAGGTCAAGATTATTTTGATCAACCAGAGGAGATGTTGCTGATGCCAAAAGAGTTGAAGAAATTTGTTTGGGAGGAAGAGGGCAAGACTTAAGTGAAATAAGTTGATTCTCTCCACAGAACAAGGTTTAGGGATACCTGATTTGAAAGAGTACTTTAAAGCAATGCAGTTAAAGCTCATGTACTTAGCTCAAACCGAAAGCTATAAAACAAAGTGGAAACTGACGATGATGAAACTTGGAGGTGGAGTTTAAGAAACAGAGACTATGCTTTTGTTTATGTCCTTAAGGAGAATAGTAACAACCATACAGAACATTATATATCAATAAAGTATCAGAAAGCTTTCTAAGGACTAAGCCAGTTTAGGAGTGGAGAAAGTAGTTTTTAACAATAGGGATGCCTGTTCGTAGGGTATAGGAAACAAATAAAAAAAGGAACTGGAATTTACTGGAGGAAATCAGTAAAGGAACCAAGATACCGGGAACAAATAACTCAGGAGAAAAATGTAACAGAATGGAATGAGGTCAGGCAGCAGTTTGGAACACAGGCAATAGATTGCCTTCTTTATCACAGACTGGTAGCACACGGTATAAACAAAAAGAAAGGGAAGGGGGTTGCTAAGTGACATGCCAGCCCTGACAACATTTCTAGTTGAGTCTAGAACAGTTCTACTTGAGTCAAGAAGTTAGAAAAGATTGAGAAACAAATAGAAAGTCAATTTACACAAACTAATAATGGGAAGAAATCTGTAGGGCTCCCACATAAGCTACAAAGTCCAGGTGGTTTAGGATTCTGGAAGCGTATGTAGTGATTTTTAAACTCCAATTAGGCTTTAGAATATTTTACCTTAGGTAGACTGCAAATGTTGTAGATGAGATGAGGAAGAGAGGTAACTAGGAACACATTTCTGGCAAATGTAATGAGTTGGCAGATTTTAAAATTTACCTGCCAAGTACAGTGACATAAAAACATGTTAGGGAAACAAAACTGTACCAAGGAAAGTAATTTTTGAGGTGGGATATAAAATCAGAATTGTCCAGATGCAGTAAAGGTCTTACCAAATGAAATACTACTGGCTGCCAAAAAAGCAATTAATTGAAAACAGAAGGCAAAATCTGTACCAACCATTAGCAGAAGTTTTGAAAACTGTGATGGAGGTAAAACAACTGGAGGTGGGACCTATAGAAAAGGGAAGGAGTACTTTTTGTAACAACTGGAATTAATGGTAAATACATAGAATAATGCTTGGCAAGAAGTGAAGTTTAAGGGATGCAGGAACTGAACAATTTATGTAAAGGTTAGAGTGAATGAAAACTGTTAAAAAGAAAATGTGTATGCTATATGACAATAATGAAAACTATGATTTGTTTTTTTTTTTCTGTTAATATATGTGAACCCATACTGTAATTTAAAATGTGCAGATTTAAGAAAGATGTATCCAAAAGAATCTACCCGTTTTGTCTTTTTACACATCTTTGAAAATGTGGTTTTCTAGAACATATTCTACAAAACTTATAAAAATGAGCATGACAGCTACTCGTCAACCACATTTAATACACCAGTTCTTCTTTTCCCCATTACTGCCACAATGCAGCCTCATAGGGCTTGCTTTTTCATATCCATTACTTCTGAAATACATTCTCTACTTTTCTATACACATCCATTTTCTTAGTTAATTATTTTATTCTGTGCTAATAAATTTACTTGCTCATTATACATCCACAGCTTCTAATAAAACAGGTGAGTTTCTATTAAAAGCTAGTTTTCACATCATTACTTGTTTTATTACACAACTAATTTCGTTATTAATAAATCATGCAACTTACAAATTCAGTCTTGCCCAATTCTTCAGCTTGGTAACACAAGCATCTATAGCCTCCATCATAAAGAACAACAACTGGTGGATAAACAGCAAATTCTTTCTGAACTATCAATTTCCAAGCTGCCTTCTCTCTCTTAATACAGTTCTTTTTCCTTTTCAGGAAAAATTAAAATAGCAAAATATCTTTAAGGCTTCAAGTGTTAATCCACTTGCAGCAGATAAACAGACTTTCTTTAATTAGAAGTAATAGTTTTTTGTTAAATTTCCTTGAACGGAACGGATTTCTGGTGGTTGCAGCAAGTACACTTTTCCATTGTAAATTGGACTGCTCTACTTCCCAACACAAACTCTTAAAATCATATATTTCTCCATTCTGACACAGTGATACATTTATCTACCCCCATTAGGTCTTTAGCGAGACTGAATAAAAGCATACCATATGGCATACAGCTTCCTGTAGCTAGCTCATTACCATTTAAAATTATATATCTTATATACAACACAGTATGCCAGCTATAAAAGTACGGCCCATGACTCATCCAAACAATCAAGATATAAAAGTAAAGACGCCTACAAAATATTCAAGCAGCAACAGAGACAAGACTAAAGTTCCAAACTGGATTTTGATATAAACACTGCATTAATAAAAGACAATTTGTCTTTGTAAACATACTAGAAAAAAATACAATGAAAATAGCAAAGTACAAAAGGATAAAGGTCTAATGGTAACTTAAACAATGGTAAAAACAAAGTTACCTGACAAGCAAAGCACCCTCAAAACGAAAAAATATCAAAATGTAGTCCAAAAGTGAGGAGTGCACCAGGCTGCAAATAAATCTCACCAAATCTCACAGTCTGTGGAAGATTTGGTGAGATTTATTTGCAGCCTGGTGCACTCCTCACTTTTGGACTACATTTTGTAACTTAAACAATGTCAGATTAGCTAGCAACTAGGACAATACAGAAATGGAAGTGGGTGAAAGTGAGTGGGCTACTGCCCATCCTGGATGAAAGTGAGGCAAACACGTTCACTGCTGACACCCAGTAGAGCATGGATGTAACAAACTTGGCAGCAAATAGGCCCTGAAATGACAGGGGCATGCACGCTAAGCATGCACATGCTCTAACCAGTCAGACACGAGTAGCAAACACATCCAGGACACCAGCGCTGTGATTTAAAACCAATCGGCAGCTACAGGAAGTCAGGATTTAGGGCTTAAAACAAAAACAGGACTGGCTACCTAGATGGCAGACTAATCTTGTCTGGCCGTTGGTGTAGAGGATTAAGGATGTGAGCAGTAGTTTCTGTAGTACAATGTTTGATTCCCTAGGCCCTCTGTCTTCAGTGTGAACCTAAGAAAGTCACTTAACTAGATACTGTTCCTCAGTTACTCCTGAGAAAGGGAATGTGTGTTCAGTTGGTCTAGCTGGTTTACAAATATGTATTATTTATACCAGTTCTCACCATACTGGGGATGTGTGTGTGACATTTTTGGGGCAGGGAGGGGAGCATTTCTAAAGTAATGAAGTTATTCAAACTGACTGCACTACAACAATCAATGTTTACTTCAAAATGTATGCAATCTTCTAAATACTATTCTGGTTGTCATCTTGTGTTCTAGGAGACTTTCTTTTGTAAATACTCACTTTTGGGGTTATCACATTTGAATAAAGAACATGGTGTTACAGAATGTGTTGCTTTTACAGCCAGCTGTACTGGACACTAAAGACTTTAATGCATACAGTACATTAGGAATGACTGATGAATTACAACTAGACAATTTATTTCTGCCTGGACCATGTGACACAGAATTCACTGTTTAATGCATTCTGCTCCTTTACATTCTAAAGCAAAGGTGAGCACTTCACTGACCACTAGTCCATATAAAATAAGCCTCCTCAAAAGCACCATAAGCAAGAATAGTAGAGAAAGATATTAAATATTTTAACTCTCCCAGACTCCCACACAACCTACCCCCCCCCCCCCAACTGCCACTTGTGTTGTGATTCATTTAATGCCTCCAACTTTCCCTCCACATCTATTCACCACAGATAAAATCTGAGTGGCAACACTGTGTGTGTATTAGACTGATCCCAAGTCTAATTTCACTACACACAAAATCACTCCTGACTGCTGGTAGGCTGGACAACTGCATACAGCTGAAAGTAAAAAGAAAAAGGAATGTGAGATAATATTTTCAACTAGACAAGAGCAGCTTTTTTGCAGCATTTTCTTCTCGGATGAAGTCACTTTCTCAAATGTAAAGTGCCTAATCATGGAAATGAATACTGCACATTAAAGAGTTTAAGTTTTACTGGAACAAAATACTGTCTTGGTCTACCTTTCAGGTTGTGCTGCAGGCATAATTAACTACTCAGCACAATCAGCACTGCTGGTGATATGTGTTAACAAATTAGCCTAGATTGACGGCCACTAAAGAAGCAAGAAAGCTAATCCCTGTCATCTATGAGGCAAACTGTTTGCTACACATGCAAGGAAAGGCAACAACACTCAGAATTTTGATGCCAATCAACCCACATTGGTAGAAAGAGAAGTTTGGAAGGAGACTAGAAGAGAAAAATATAGGTGTTACACAGCCACTGAGGTTGGCAGTCATCGGCTCTCCACACTAATCCAGGTACTTCTTGCATCGCTACCCACTAAAAAACTAATCAGGACAGAGGACAGTAGAGGCCTGACTATAACTAACAGGGTGGTTTACCTCTACACCATTCTAGAAGCGTGGTAGTTGTTCTGGGTTAAACTGTGTGCATAGTATTCTACAAAACAGCTTTATCAGGCTCACTCATTGTTAATCAACCTGTCCCACTTCAAAACCTTAAAAAATGGTCAAAGGTTCATTGGTAGGTACTAGGCTATCTGCCCAAAGGCATTTATAAGCCTAGCCAGAATGTGTTGGCTTTCGCTGCCCCCTTAGATTAGTTCCCTTTGCCTGTGTCCAGCAGAGCCATTGAAGTGATCCCCGGGGTAAACTTTCTGTTTCCCAGCCACTCGTCAAGGTTTCTCTTGAAGAGGGTTAGCGAAGAGCTCTTCCTAATGTAGATTGGAATCTTGTTCCAGAGCATGGGAAGTCTCTGTGACAGGAATCATTCCAGCACGTCCTATTTATTGTTGTGGTGAGGTTTAGATCCCTGGAACGTGTGGCTCGGGGGGATATGGTTTTCTTTAGGTGGAGCATGTCCATCAATTCTGGGTTGGACATGGCGTTGTATGTCAGGCAGAGATCACCTGTGAGTAGGTGGTATGCAACAAAGTACAGCTGGAGTTTTTTCAGTCGAGCTGCATAGGGCATCTGCTTGAGGCCAGTGATCCTCTTGGTGAGGAACTTCTGTGGTCTTTCCAGTTGTTGCAGGTGTCTTGTAAGGTACATTCCAAATGGGGCACTGTACTCTATGATGGGTCTGATGAGTGATGCGGAGAGGGGCCCAATAACCTCTTTAGATCTGAATGCACACCCTTTTGTGATTAGGTGGGCCACACAGAAGGATTTTCTAACCACTTTGGCAATGTGATTATCAAAGGAGAGGTTACTATCTACTTGGGTCCCCAGATCCGTATTTAGGGGGCTACCACCTATGTGGTTGTTTGTGGGTACTTTGTTTTTTCCAAAGGGGATGACTATGCACTTTTTGGCATTTAGCTTGAGGCCATGGTTTTGACACTAGGTATCTGTCTCAGTGAGAGCCTTTTGGAGGATGTCTGTGTCAGTCGGAGAGTCAGTTATAGCCCCTAGTTTGCAGTCGTTTGCATACTTGGTCAGCCATAGTCCTCCTGTGCTTGCCTGTACCTCTGAGAAGTATATGCCGAACAGGAGGGATCCTAGGACTGAGCCCTGGGGAACGCCACTTGTAACAGGTTTAGAGTCAGACCTAGCTTCTGAAACTCTTACCATGTGGGTTCTGTCCGTGAGCCAGTTGGCAACCCATCTCGTGACGTAGGGGTTTATGTTCAGGCTGGTGAGCTTGTCTATAACACCTGAGTGGGGAATGGTGTCGAAGGCCTTTGCGAGGTCTGGGTAGGCTGTGTGGACCACCTTTCCCTCTTCTATAGCCTTGGTAAGTGTCTCAAAGAAGTCCATCAGGTTTAGGAGGCATGATCTGCCCTTAAAGCCGAACTGGGTAGGGTCCAGTGTTTGGAGGTGTCCAATGTCTCTGTTAATGAGATCCATGATGATGCGCTCCATAGCTTTGCAGACCAAGCTAGTCAGGCTTATAGGGCGATAGTTCCCGGGGTCCGTTGTGGCTCCACCTTTGTGGAGCAGAATAACCATTGCTGTGCACCACTCTGTGGGCACGTAGCTTGTGGAGAGGCTGAGTTTAAAGAGTGTGTTTAGGTGAGGGGTTAGTTCATCATTGAGCTTGTGTAGGACGCAGCCTGGGACACCATCCGGTCCCACTGATGCTGTGTTTTTGGCTTTGGAGAGGGCTGTTTTAACCTGAGTGTCTGATTTCAGGGGCACTACATTCTTCTGGTATAGTTATGGGCCCTTTTGGGGGTGAAGTTTGCACTGATCCTGTCTGCCAGGATGTTGGCTATATCGGTCGGTTAAGTGCATTTTGTGCCATTCTGCACTAACTCTGAGCAGATCTGAGAATTGCCACTTAGATTCTTCACATAGCTAAAGAATGCCTTGTGGTTATCTTTGGAGTCCATGGCAATTTTTCTTTCGAAGCTAGCCTTGGATGATTTAATGAGGGAACGTAGTTTCTTCCTGATACTGATCAGGGATGTCTTCCCTTCTTGGGATTTTTTTCTTTTCTGTAGTAGTTTCCTCCTTCTATTGTATAGCTTGTTTATGGCAGGGGTCCACCAGACTGGTTTACTTTTCTTGGAGGAGTGAGTCTTGGTTTTGTTTGGGATAGCACGATCCATACATTCTTGTAGGTGCCAGTAGAGTGCATTAGTAAAGGAATTTGCAGCTTGGGCAGCGTTATCCTTTAGCATGGGGGCTTTGAAACTTCTCACCTATCAAAAATAGGAAGGTTAAATGCTAGCCAGGTTCTTCTCTCAACCCAAGTTGTAGGTCAAAGTCCAACACTCCCCAGTAATCCTGGCAGAAGACACGGTTACTCATTAGGCAGAAAAGTACAGTTGCGCAGATGTTCAAATTCCTCACTGCCTTAGTGGCATTTTGGGTTATCTACTAAGGTAAACCAGTACTGGCCAGCTTTCAAATGTTAATACTCCCCTCCTCCTTTTTTGTGCTAGCTTATTGGCTGAGCATATCCCGAGAGGGAAGCTTTTTGCTGTGACGGGGAGTGAGTGTTCAGGCTTTTTCGCTTCAACAAAGGAGGGGAAAGTACCTGAAGCCAGAATCAGCTAGCAAGGGTAAATTTGCAGCCAATCACAAGATTTTATATATATATATATATATATATATATATATATATATATATATATATATATATAATCTATACACACACACACACACACACACACACACACACACACACACACACACACACACACACACACACATTATATATCTCATAGGAAGTTACTAGGCTATTGGCCCTGAGGCCAACCCCGGGATCACTTCTGTGTCTCTGCTTGACAGTGGCACACGAAAATAACTTTCTTGGGTGGCGTAAGCCAGGGAACCTTGCTGGCTAGGCTTACGTAGGCCCTCCGGCCAATAGCCTAGTACCTACCTATGAACCTGAGGCCCTTATCTTGTAAGCCTAGCCAAGAGTTTAGCCCATGTTTAGACAAGTCAGCACCCAAAGCCCCTGTCCAGCAGGGACACAGGTGGAATTGGAATCCCAGGGGTGTATTTTGTATTTCCCATCCAGTTATCCAGGTTGTGCTTGAAAAGAGATAATGAGATACTCTGCATGACGTGGAGAGTATTCCACAATTGGGGGAGTCTCTGGAAAATAAATCTGTCCTGCCAACAAGTCCTACTGATGTCACAGACCAGGTTGAGAGTACGCATGGGGGTTACTAGAGTGGAGCTTGACTTGCGGATATGCAGCAGTCCCATCAAGGTGGGGTCCGAGATTGTTTTGTATGCCAGACAGAGGTCACCTCTGAGGAGTCTGTAGGAAACTGAGTAGAGGGACAAGGCTTTTAGCCTATGTAGGGTAGATGTTTGAGGCCCTGGATTCTTCTGGTGAGGAACCTCTGTGGTCTCTCCAGCTGCTGCATGTGTTTTGCGATGCACATGCCAAAGGGGGTATTGTACCCAATAATTGGCCTTATAAGGGAAGAATACAAGGATGTTAAGACCTCCTTGTCCCTAGATGAGATACCCTTACTTATGAGGTGGGCCATGTAGAAAGCTTTCTGTACAATGGAAGCAACATGGTGGTCAAAAGTCAGGTTGCTATCAGAGTGCCCAAATCCCTCATGACTGATTGCGTGCTTAGGACATAGTTATTAAATGTGATAATATGTGGGGAGGTCACTTTTCCCAGAGGGGATGATGATGCATTTTTTGACATTCAGCTTGAGGCCATGTTTCTGGCACCAGTCATTTGTTTGGGTGAGACTCTCTTGGATGACGTCCAGATCACTTGCGGAATCGATGACCACTTCCAGCTTGCAGTCATCTGCAAACCTGGTCAGCCATAGCCCACTGGTTTTGGCCTGCACCTCAGAGAATTATATCCCAAATAACAGAGGCCCCAAGACCGATCCCTGGGGTAAGCCGCTCGTTACGGGTCTACTGCTCGAGGTGGCTTCTATCAGTGAGCCAGTTTGCTACCCATCTGGCAACATATGTATTTGATGCCTAGTTGAGAGAGTTTATCTATTATGCCCAAGTGGGGAATAGTGTTGAAGGCTTTGGTCAGGTCGAGGTAGGTGGTGTGCACAGTCTTCCCCTCATCCATGGCTTTGGTGACCGTCTCAAAGAAGTCGACCAGATTTAACAGACATGTCCTCCCCCTTGACAAAGCCAAACTGTGTGGGGTCGAGTGTTTGGAGGTTGCCAATGTCCCTGTTAACCAAGCCCATGACAATCCATTCCATGGCCTTGCAGATCAGGCTAGTTAGGCTGATGGGTCTATAATTTCCCAGATGCCTGAGTTCATGTAGGATGCAGCCTGGGATATTATCAGGTCCAATGGAAGCTGTATTTTTTTGCCTTTGAGAGTACAGGGATGACCTGTTCCATAGAGATAAGGGGAGTAGGGCAGGTACTGGGATGTCCTGATTTACTGATGGGGGGACAGAGGGGTGAAGTTTTCACTGAAATCGGTCAGCCAGTAGGTTGGCTATATCTACAGCATTAACAGATCTAGGTGCTTCCTTTGAGATTGCTGACATATGTGAAGAAGGCCTTATGACCATCTCTAACAGATGTGGCCAATTTGGACTCTAAGTTGGCTTTAGAGGATTTTACTAGTGCTCTTATTTGCTTATTCAGGCTAAGGAGATATTGCCTCCAGTTGGGCACCTGCTCCTTCTTAGTCCTGGACAGCAATTTTTTTCCTTTTGTTATATAGTTTATTTATTGCAGATGTCCACCAGACAAGGCTTACTCTTCCTTATGGAGGATGATTTTGTACTGTCAGGTATTCCTGATTCCACGCATATATAAATAAATGCTTGTATAGTGCTTTGCTGTAGTTTTGGATATTGGTGTCAGTTCATACGGAGGGGGGAGGGGCTGTGAAGCCATTTATACCATCCCTCAGGAGGCTGTAATTAACTTTGTAGAAGTTTTATTGTTTGACCCAAGCCAGAGGGGTTCAGGGGAGATGCTGACTTCGAAAGTGACCGCTTTATGGTCGGATCTTACCAGGGAGGATAACAGTGTAGGGGTGCTGCAGTGATTACTCATGTTGGTTTATACAAAGTCCAAGATATTATCACCTCTTGTGAGGGTATAGACTAGCTGTTCCAAGGCATTTGCATTGATAAAAATCATGGAATCTCTGGGCATTTGCGTTCTGGCATGAGTAATTTTTCCAATCTATGATCGGGTAGTTAAAGTCGCCCAGGATCAGGGTAAAGGGTTGAATCTTGATAGATTCGAAGAGGCCCAGATAAAAGTAGAATGGCCATCTTGAGTGAAATTTGGGGACCTGTAGCTAACTATAATTTGAATAGGGGTCTTGTCAACAGTTAACTGCACCTGGAGTGTCTCCTGTGCGTCATACTGTTTGACCAGCCTGGAGGTGTGTGTGTCTTTAATATATATTGAAACTCCCCCTCCTTTGGCTTTGCTATCCACAGTTTGTGGTCTGAATGATAGGATGAGTAACCAGGTAAGGCTGGGGTGCTCTCCACAGCTTTGAACCAGGTTTCTGTGACTGCATAAATGTCAACAGTTCCAGGGTTGAGAATGCTTACAATGAGTGTGGTTTCATGTTTAAACTCCTAGCATTTAGCAGTATGACCTTTAATTTCCGTTTTGTTGAAATTATAATGTTGGCTTATCAACCTCAGGACTCTTCCTAAAAAAGGCACTATGGGGGAGGCAAAGGCCTTTGCCAGAAACCTGAAGCCCAAGTGAGACAGATGCAGGCCATCTCTAGCAAAGCATCGTGGTCTGTTGATCATATCTTCCCAGGCTGTCAGGTACTGGATCCCCCTGGAGCAACACCAGAAACTAAGCCCGTTGTTAAAGTCAATCATTTTCTGTTTGTATTGAGGCATCATTCTCGGTGATGGTAGAATGCTGCTTAAGGCCAAGGACATACCTGCGTGGGACATATATTCAGCGAGCTCAAGCATGTCTCTCTTCATACAGTCCAGGGAGTTACATCTCAAGTTGTTCAGACCAACATGGACTACGACAGAGTCATAACAGTACCTGTTGTTGAGAGAATTGACTGCGTGTGTGATATGGCTGATTCTGGCACCTGACAGACAACTAACCTTGACTTCCTCCTTATCCAGCCTAGGGAGAAGCACATCTGTGTGTCTCACAATGGAGTCTCTTATAACTAATATGCTGGGTTTATTGTTAGGCCTTTGTGGTTGTGCGACACAGGTGTGTGGACTATGAGTTGTATGTGGAGTGGAGGGTTGTGGAGTTCACGTGTGCTTTTTTCTCTGAGGTCTCCTTTTTTTGGGTTTGTTTTTGTTGAGAACCTCCGCATATGTGGGTATGCGTTGAGTTGTTGTGGATGGTGTCTGAGGTGTAGTGATTGTGCTGATAACCTTCTCAGTGCCAGATATATTGGCTTGTGAGGGAAAGAGCAGAGACTCCTAGTTCTTAATCTAATTTTCTCTCCAACAAATAGTGTTCCTAGGTGGTAACAGTAGATGGTTCTCCATGTACATGAGGCAATTGCTACACTGTCTCAGGATGCCCATGTCAACCAGGTTGGCAGGAGAAACCGTAGGAAATTGTCCATCCATATTTGTCAGAATCTGAGGGAGAGAGGCCAGGGAGAGCTAAGGAGAAGGCCTAAAGCCCAAGTGCTTAAACCAAAGTTAAGATGCTTAGAATAACACAATTTAAACAGGCTAACACAAGCAGTAATAAATGCAGCAGAAAAAATGCAATTGAACACTTTGGAGAACAAGTAGCTGAAAAAGCAACATGAAGTAATAGAGTAGGCGGAGGAAACACAAATACTGTAAAAGCAGCTGAATAAAGTTTTTTCATATATATATATATTACACAAAATATATAATAAATAAATAAATCCAACAATCGAATCAAAGAGGTTGAAACCCACCCTCAACTGTGCACATTTTTTATACACACACACACACAAAAAAAAAAAAAAATATATATATATATATATATATATATATATATATATAAAAATCCAACAATCAAATCTAAGAGGTTGAAACCCACCTCAACTGTGCACAATTTGTGAAGCATTGAGGAATTTGAAAATCTACTATTAAAAGTAAGTAGGACTTATGCAACTGTATTATGTTTATCATTTCCACTGCCTCAGTGACATTTTGGGTTGATATCCAAAGCTTACCCTGTCTGTGAGGTGGAAAGATAAAGATCCAGCAAACCCTTGAAAATGCTTCTAGAGCCCACCCATTTTCAATATGCCATCGAAGAGGATAAAGTCATAGTCAAGTGAGGCTTAACCTTACCTAGAAGAGATCTACCTTGGTGAGAGTAGCAGAAAACAATAGCATACAACTATTCTGCAATACTTGGCTTACAGATGAGTTGACCTTCTTTAGTCCCCCCCCCCCACCCATATGGGAGACAAACAGCTATTCAGCATTCCTAAAGGGCTTTGTTCTGACAAGGTAGTTCCTGAGTTGCCTGTGGGCATACCAAGGTATGTAGAATCTTAGTTTTTTGGATCAGGATATAACACTGGGAGACCGATGGCTTGATTCAACAAATAATTTGAAAACAACTTTAGGTGTGAATTGTGAAATGACCGAGTTGAGTTGAGCACTATCCTCTCCTTGTGAAAAATAAGCTAGGCTTGGTCTAACATGAGATTTTTGCAGCTCAGACTCACCCTGCCCAAACAGGAATGTTTGCAGTTCATAGACTCACCTTGCAGATGTCAGAGCAATAAGTAAAACAGTCTTCCAAGTAAATGAGCCTGAGGCAGGTTCAAATGAAGGCAAGATCAAAAAAATGTTGAGATCCCACAAAACAGGGATTTGCTTGTGAAGGGGTCTCGCATGCAACACTCACTTCATCTCTTTTTGTGATCAGTTTATGAAAGGAGGGGGGATCCATGGGCAAACCAGCTGAGATAGCAGCAAGATGCCCATTGGTAGAAGCATATTACAAACCAAGTCTAAGCAGCTCACACAAATATTTCAAAACCAGAGGGACTGAAACCCATTTGGGACCTCTGCTAAGCACCACCGTGTAAGCTTCCACTTGTAAAACATGATTTTCTAGTTGCAAATCTTCTTGCCCCCTTAAATACATGCGGCATATCCTCAAGGAACAAGTGCCTAAAAAGAATCAAAATAGAATCAACCTGCCTGGGCCAAAACAAGGTTACCACAATGATCTCTGGTAATTCTGAATCTTTAGATGTACCTTGAGAATCAATGGAAAGGATTGAGAAATATATATACAGGCACATTCATGACCATGGGAACGACAAGAGTGTCTGTCTTCAAAGCATGACTGCGAGTATGTCTTGAGCAGAATTTTTTTAGCTGTCTGTTTTGAAAGAGGTGAACAAATTTATTTGAGGTGTTGTGCACATCTACATTTAGTTCTGCACAGCTCTACATGGAGTTTTTGCACTTCTGAGTAGATCCTGGACGACTAACTACCCAACCATAGAGTGGAAGACTTATTCTAACCCAAATACGAACACCCAGAAATTCCTCAACTTTGTCAATGAGCTGGTCAACACCCCCATGAGAGGTGAAAATATCATGGACCTGGTACTAAACAACATGAATAGCAACTGTAGCACCCCTAAAGCATCATCCTCCTTGGTAAGATCCAACCATAAAGCGATCACTTTCAAAGTCACCATCTCACCTGACCCCCCCCCCCCCAAAAAAAAAAAACTTTTCCAAAGCTGACTACAACATCCTGAGAGCAGGCATAAGCAGCTTCACAGCCACCATTGCTTCTGTTGGAACTAGTACTAATGTCCAAACTTACACCAAAAAACTATATGAGCACTTACATAGCTGCATGGACTCAGCAATCCCGGACAGAACCAAATCATCTTCCTCAAGGAAGAGGAAACCTGTCTTGTGGACAGCAGCAATAAACAAACAATAATAAAAGGGAAAAAAAAATTGCTGTCCAGGACCAAGCAGGAGCAGGTGCCAAGTTGGAAGCAATCTCTCCTTTGTATGGACAAGCAAATAAGGTCACTGGTGAAATTCTCTAAGTCTAACTTAGAGTCCAAATTGGCCCCATACACAAAGGACAATCGCAAGGCCTTCTTCGCATAAATCCACAATCTCAGAGATAACACCCAAATCTCCTCTGAACTGGTGATCAACACCACCACATATATAAACACCGTAAATACACCCAACCTGCTAGTAGACAGGTTCAGTGAAACCTTCACCCACTGCCCCCCATCAGTAAATCAGGACATCCCCATCACCAGCACCCTTCCCTCATCATTAGGAAGCAGGTCTTTAATGCCCTCTTAAAGGCAAAAAATACAGCCTCCATGGGACTTAACAACATCCCTGGCTACATCCTACATGAACTCAGGCAAGAGCTCTCAGCACCATTAGGCACCGTATTCAACCAAAGCCTGAGCACCAGCTGAATGGAGGACAGCCACTGTCATCCCTCTACACAAAGGTGGAGCATCCATTGACCCAGGCAATTATAGGCCCATCAACCTAACTAGCCTGATCAGCAAGGCCATGGAATGCATCATGGACCTTTATAAACAAGGTCAATGCCAACCTTAAAACGCTTGACCCCACAGTTTGGTTTTGTCAAAGGGAGATCATGCCTGTTAAACTTGGTCAGCTTCTTCAAAACAGTCACCAAAGCATGGACAAGGGGCATATGGTGCACACAGCCTACCTTTACCTTGCCTGAGCCTTTGACACTATTCCCCACTGAGGCATAATAGATACTCTCTCCCAGCTAGGCATCAACCCGTATGTTAGCAGATGGGCAGCTAACAGGTTCACTAATAGAACCCACTCAGTCAAAATAGGGGAAGCCACCTCTAGTAGTAGACCCCAAGGATTGGTCTTGGGGCCTCTACTGTTTGGAATATACTTTTCTGAGGTGCAAGCCAAAACCAGTTGTCCATGGCTGATCACATCTCTAGATGACTGCAAGGTGGGTGCTGTCTTAAATTCCCCTAGTGATGTGAACATCCTCCAAAAGGGCCTTAACCAAACTAATCACTGATGCCAGAAGCATGGCCTCAAACTGAATGCCAGGAAATGCATCATTATCCCCCTGGGGGTCCCCCCTAATTATCACATTAATAACAATGTACTAAGCACACAATCAGTCATGAGGGACTTGGGCACCCAGGTTGATAACCTGACTATTGACCACCACGTTGCCTTTATATGGAAGTTTTTCTATATGGCCCACCTTATAATTAAGGGTATTTCATCCAGAAACAAGGAGGTCATAGCAGTCCTGTACTCCTCCCTTATCAGACCCATTATCGAGTGCAATGACCCCTTCGGCATATACCTTGCCAAGCATATGCAGCAGCTGGAGAGACCACAGAGGTTCCTGACCAAGAAAATCCAGAGTCGCAAACACCAATCCTACACAAATAGGTTAAAAGCCCTGTTCCTCTAGTCAGGCTCATACAGACTGCTCAAAGGTGACCTGTGTCTGGCATACAAGGCCGTCTCAGACCCAGCCTTGATGGAGTTCTTGCATACCTGCAAGTCAAACTACACTTGCACAACCCGCACACAAAGCCTCGACCTGGTCTGTGACCTTAATAAAACGTGTTGGCAGGATAGATTTGTGTCCAAAGACTCCCCCATCTGTGGAATAGACTCCCTCTCCATGGGAAACAGAGTACTTCACTAGCCCTCTTTAAGCAGAACCTGGATGGGAAACAGAAAATATACCACTGGAATCCCATCTGTGCCCTTGCTGGACAGAGGAAACACCTGCCGACTTTGCCAGAACATGGGTGAAGTTCTTGGATAGGCTTATGAGGGCCTCCAAGCCAATAGCCTAGTATCGTCCTATGAACCTAGGTGACTGTCTGTCCAGGATCTGCTTAGTATGTTTGCCACTGTGTTTTGCCATCATGAAATGGATGAGGCCCGAAGGGTCAAAGAATGCTGTACAGTGAACTCCATGACCATCACTGCCAAATAGCAAAAGTAGATATGACCTTGTACCTCTGTTTGCTCAAGTAGCACATTATGGTAGTGTCTGTGACCACTAGAAGAGGACCTGGAGTCCATAAGTGGTGAGGAACCTTTAAGGCATGAAATCACTTCTAACACCTTGTTTACATTTATGTGCTTTGGTGTGTCTTGAGGACTCCACAAGCATTGCCCTTGAACACCCATGGACACTGCTCCCCTCACAAAATCGGAACAGTCTGTCTGAACAGATTAGACTGGGGTCTGAAGAGAAAAAGGAAGTCATGTATTCAGAGCTAGTTGATCCCTCCAACACTGGAGGTCCTGTTTCACAAATCCTAGTACTGGTACCTGGAAATCCAAGGGATGAAAGTGCTGGATCAAATAATTCTTCAAAGTACCATCAAATTGTTCTCAAGTGTAGTCCGGTTAGTAGTATCATGAGGATCACTGATGCCATAATGCCTAAAATTTTGAGGAACTCTCTTGCTGAGGCCAAATTTAGGAGATAAAAATACAAGAAAATGCCCTGATATGTCAGAACTTTGTCTTCTTACAGGAAGGCCATTCTTTTTATTGTGTCTATCAAATACCCCAGGAAAACAATTCATTAAAAGGGTGTAAGTAAGAACTTCTGAAGATTCAATTTTTAAGCCTAGGTGTGACCTTGTCCAAGTACTCCAAGTGCCTGGATATATAATCTGCAAGCTGTCTAAATAAAGAAAAACATGGATGCCTAAGGTAATCACTGGGGCCAGACATTTTGTAAGCACATGAGGTACAGCAGGCAGTGCAAAAGGTAATGCAAAAAACTGATAATGTAAGTCAGACACAACAAATCCCAAAAATTTCCTGAAAATGAGAGAACTGGAATATGATGATAAGCCTCCTTGAAATAAAGTATCATCATGAAACAGAGGTCTGAAAACAATGCTAAGACTAACTGTTAGGTGAACACTTTGAATTTTGGAACTTTTACAAAGGTGTTCAGAAAGGATAAATCTAGGACAGGTCTCCAGGAGTGCTTTTTTTTTTATACCAAAAAGATTTTGGTGTAAAATCCTTGTCTTTGTGTATTGCAAGTTCTAGGACTTCTGCTTCTACCAAGTGATGGAGCATTGCAGGAAGCAGCACTGTCTGCTCTAATCTGGTGGATGTGGAGGAATTCCCCTAAAAGGAGTAGGGATTTTCTATCCACTGTGAAGTGCATCATCTCTGAACTATACTCAGAACTTGTCTGAGGCTACTTGTGGCCAGGCTGCAACGTTGAGAGAGATCCTGGGGGTATGAAGAAGAAAAGGAAGGGCAGGAGGAGGGGATAAAGGTGTTCCTTGACTTGGCATACTTATTCCTTTTCCAGGGCTTGATTTTTTTTTGGAAAGGATTCCAACTTATTTGGTTTTGAAGAATTATCCTCCAGCCATTTCCTCTTGGATTTCTGGCATTTGTTTGGCTGAGATTTTTGTTTGTTCTGCCCCTTGAAATAAGGCACCTTGTTTGGGGAGAACTTGGATACAGAAAACATCCTAGATACCCCATGCATTAATTTGTTTCTATCATCCCACTGTTTGAGAATCTGTGCAGCGAAGAACCCAAACATCAATTTAGAACTTAAAGGTGCATTTAAAGTTTCAGCTTTTAAATCATCAAGAAGTTCTGATTAAGTACAGAAGTACGCAAGAAGCTTACTTCCATCGAGGTTTGGCTTAGTAAACCCCAATGTCTATTTAACTTCAAAAATCTAAGCTTCTGTTTAACCCTGACAAAAATAAATTTTATTCCCTGAACACAGAAATCGAAACAGTCACTCACACAAAACTATTAGAAATAACTATAGATGATAATCTTAAATTTGATCTCCATATCCCAAATGCAAAAACTTGAAATCCTCTGTAGGCACAAGCAATTTATAAACTACTCTACTAAAACTACCCTTACAATTACCAACTTTCTACTTACTCTCCTTTGTGGTGATTAAATCTTTACTAATCTACAAACTTCATTAAAAACAACAACACTGTTAAGTTTGCAACCACTACTACTTATTACTGACATCACTGCACTGCTTTCCAGTAGCTTGAACTACCTCAGCATCTAAAACTACGTTCAACTTGTAATAGCGCATATCATACAGAAACCTACAGCCTGCTCAGCCCTTAGCTCTACCCTTCACTCATACCTCCCTAACAGACAAGATCAGAAGACAAATAACTTCTCTCTCTGTCCATATATAAAACTAATAAAATTTCTGAACAAAGCCTGTACTCCTATAATGTAGCCAAATCGTGCAACAACCTACCACTACCTATTCAGCACCAGTAACCTGCCATCCTTCAAAACACACACACAAAAAATTCCCTTCCAAATCTCAGATTTGCGTATGCTCTAAACTAGGTTAAATCCATTAACCCTAAGCCTCTCCCTCTTTAAAGTTTAATTTCACCTACCTCAGAAATAATTCCATTAATTTACTTCTACATCCATGTGCTCTGCACCTATTCCTACCACTTTTCTCCTGTTACCCATCTTACCACTGCATTATGCCTCTATTACTTGTCATCTCTTTTCTTATCCCTACTTCACTCGGCTCAGTCGTTGTCACCTTACTCTACATTCACTTCACATTTCTCCGTTCCTTCCCTTGTCTCTTTTCTCCCCCACCCCCTTCAGTCTTCATTATCTCGGTCTTCCATCTTCTCACCCCCCCCCCTTTCCACTTCATCTCTTACAGTATCACTATATATCTTTTCTAGGAGTATAAATGTAAAACTGACTGCTACTCATATTGTTGTGTGTTATGTTTTTCTGTTCTCATGCAGCAGCTCATACTGTCAGCTGTCTGCTTAACAGCTTAGGCCATGGCTATAATTTGGCTCCTAGAAAATAATAAAGTGTAAAGACTTTTCATCATCTCTTTGCTGATGATTTAAAATTGTATAGCTCATCAGATGAGGAACTAGAAGCACAACTGCAAGTTGTCAAAACTTTTTCAGATGAGGAACTAGAAGCACAACTGCAAGTTGTCAAAACTTTTTCAGATGATATAAGAATATCATTTGGTCTCGTGGTCTTGGATAAATATGCAAAAACAACCTTTAAAGCAGGAAAACTGCAGCACCAAGAAAACATCAGTTTGGGACAGGAATGTGATATGAAAGAACTTGAGCAAGAGAAAGTGTACAAATATTTGGGAAATGAAGGATCAACAATAAACATGAACAAACGTGAATAAAACTTGGTAAGGAATACTTTAGAAGATTTAAATTAACCCTTAAAACGGCGTTGACATCTAGGAACAAAATCCAAGCTATAAATCAATTTGCAATTCCTGTCCTAACAGTTTTGGAGTGATTGACTGGCCCCAAAATGTGTTGGATATATTAGACAAGAAAACAATGCTTCATGCTCACCAAATGATTTATAAACATTAGTGCATACCAAGATTATATATTCCCCGTTCTGAAGGAGGGATCGGCCTCCTTGAAACTGACTAAATGCATAGATCTGCAGTCGTGGGACTGCACACATCTGCTGACCTCACAAGACCCAAATGTAGTGAAAGTTTTGAAACATGAGAATAAATCTAAGATGTCTTCTCTGCTTAGTCTAGCAGAAGTATATCAGCGTCAAACAGGAATGGAAATCAAACAAGTACATAAAAATCAGGCAGTAACTGAATGTGTCAAAAAAACAAAGAATAAAAGGTGAAGGACCAAGTGAGTAGGCAAGAAATGTGGAAAATGCATAAATATAGTTGCAAGTATAAAAAACCTCTGGAAGAACCTCATGTTGATCAGGATCTAACGCAGGAATGGTTAAGGAGAGGCAAATTCAAACCAAGGGATGAAAGGTTAATACTGGCGGCTCAAGACAGTAAGCTATGTACACACTGATTTACAAAGTCCATTAAACATGTGGGAGAAACAGACAAATGTAGGTTTTGTAAAACAGAATTGGAAACAGTTGCACAACTTGTTGCTGGTTGTGACATACTAATGGCAGGAAGACTGTACACTGAAAGGCATAATAACGTGACAAGACTGTTGCACTGGGGATTGTGAAAACATTATGGTACTGAAGTGGCTGTAAAATACTGGAAACATGAGCCACAAAGCATCGCAGAAAATGATGAAGTCTACATTACATGGGATCATCCATTACCAACAATTCAAGAGACAGATGCTAGAAAACCAGATATAGTAGTCCATGAAAAGAAAACAAAAGTAGCACTGATCACTGAACTCACCACACCCACTGCCTACAGTGTCTTGCATGCAGAGAGAGACAAAGTCATAAAACATCAGGATTTGCAGGTAGAATCGACAGCAATGTGGATGAAAGATATCCAGACAGTTCCAATAGTAGTAGGAGCAACGGATTTTATAGAAAAGAATTTGCAATCATATTAGATATGTTACCAATACATGCACCTCCATACAAATTGCAGAATGAGTCATTACTTAGCATGCAGTGGGTGTTGCGAAGAACACTTCTGGCTGACAAAGATTGAAACAATTCTAAATTTCATGAACTTTAATCGTACTTTGACTTAGGAATAGGATCCATTCCCACCATGGTATTAGAAACCCAAAAGATTTGAACAAACAAACAAACAAAAAAAAAAAAAAAAAAAAAAAGAAGATCATAACCATGATTTCCTAAATGTCAAAATTGCATTATTTTAGTAACTACTGTCAGATTTTATTTTTTAATTCTTTGTTAAGTTTTTCTTTTTAATTATTTTTTAATTATTACTTTTTTTTTTTGCATTATATCTCTATGTATTTGGAGATTTTCTCCCTGGACCTCCACTGAAAATGGGCATTTATGGCCCAGTCAAACTTTCCCAGTAAACAAATGGCAATAAATAAATACTGACGTACATAGGTTCATAGGTTGATACTAGGCTATCTGCCCTAGGGCATTTATAAGCCTAGCCAGAGTGCGTTTGGCTTTCGCCACCCTTTCAGATTATTTGACTGTGCCTCTGTATAGTAGGTCACAGAAGAGATCCCAGGGGTAAACCTACGATCACCCATCCATTCGTCAAGATTTCTCTTGAAGAGGGTCATTGAGGGGCTCTGCCTAACATGGATTGGGATTTTGTTCCAGAGTGAGGGGAGCCTCTGGGATATGAATCTGTCCCTCCAGCATGTCCTATTTATTTTTGTGCTGAGGTTTAAGTCCCTGGAGCGTGTAGCTCTAAGGGATTTGGATTTCCTGAGGTGGAGCATGTCCATTAATTCTGGGTTGGACATGGCTTTATACGTCAGGCATGTCCATTAATTCTGGGTTGGACATGGCTTTATACGTCAGGCACAGATCGCCTCTGAGTAGGCGGTAAGCAACTGAGTAGAGCTGGAGTTTCTTTAGCCCAACTGCGTAGGGCATCTGTTTGAATCCCTTGATCCTCTTGGTGAGGTACTTTTGGGGTCTTTCCAGTTGCTGCAGGTGTCGGGTAAGGTACATCCCAAATGGGGCATTGTATTCAATTATGGGCCTGATGAGTGATGAGTAGAGGGGCACAATTACTTCTCTTGATCTAGATATGAACCCTTTCGTGATAAGGTGGGCTATATAGAAGGTCTTTCTAACCACTTTGGCAACGTGATTGTCAAAGGAGAGATTGCTATCTACTTGGGTCCCCAAATCCCTAATTACTTCTTCCGTACTTAATGGATTTCCACCTTATGTGGTAATTTGTGGGCACTTTGTTTTTCCCAAAGGGGATGACTATGCACTTTTTGGCATTTAGCTTTAGGCCATGGCTCTGGCACCAGTTATCCGTCTCCGAGAGACCCTTTTGGAGGATGCTTGTGTCAGTCAGCGAGTCGATTATGGCACCCAGTTTGCAGTCATCT